>NC_092859.1:66592708-66624733 GCF_032062135.1 Pyxicephalus adspersus
TACATAGGACCAGGTAGCATCAAAAACTGCTATATCTGTATATCTACAGATAAACAGAACGCTCCTAATCTGTCCCTGTCACAATGCACATCTCTCCCTGCTTCTATCCTTCACACAGAACACAAGATTAACCCCTCCCTCATTCCCTGTATATATGTCTGTGCTCAGATCTCTCCTGATTGGGCTGCTGGGCCTTGTTGTGCATACTGGGAGCAAACGAATCCCTACCTTCAGCGCCATTCCCGCCGGAAATAGTGGGCATTCCCACCCCCTGCTTTTTCACTCGCTCGTCTAGCCAGATCACAACCTCATGGCGAATCACAAGGCTGTTCCCGCCTAAATGTTCAGTAAGTGAGAAAGCCCTGATTTGCCGCGAGGGCGAACTTACAAATTTCGCTCCCTCATCCCTAATGAGGGCAACATAAAAATGTCTAACCTGGGAGGACCACTATAAGTACAGAACAGCACAGCAGACAACAATGGTTATTTCCCCAAATTATTTAAAGAATGGTAACTGTTCATGTGGATCATCCTATCATGCAAATCCTAATTTTTCTTTACCCATGATTTAAAGTGAACATAACTTTATCATATTTCGTTTGTTGTTTGTTATTCTAGTGTATTTTGTCTTCATCTAGCAGTCTTGTTCAGTCTTTTTGTATCTATCTATCTATTTGTCTATCTATCTATCTATCTATCTATCTATCTATCTATCTATCTATCTTTGTATCTTAAAGAGCCAATTTAGATCTGTAAGGTACAATAATGTAAGTGTGTTCATTAGAGCAAAGAAACCTTTTTTACTAGCTTGGAATGCACCACTTTGCATTGCCAAAGATTATGGTGCGCTACAATGCAGGTGAATTGCCGCAATGGGGTAGCATTCACAACAATAAACACTGCAATTCAACAACACATGTTACCACAGCGCATCATATATCTAAATAGGATCTTAATATATACTAAAAAAATTTAAACATAAACAAGAAAAGACAAGAAAAGAAGCTTTAATGCCCTCACAAGAGTTTAATAATACAAAAGTTTTAGTTCCCTTAAACATTTTTGGAAACTGTTCAAAACAAACACATTGGAAATTTAATATATTTGTTACATAAATAGTTGATTTGGTGCGCCTTTACAATAAAATCTACATGAATATCATGAAGTTAAACAGGTAAATGACGTAGTAGTAGAATGATGACAATATTTAAAGTGTAATAGTTCCCTTTTGAGGGATGTTGCCAACCCCTAAATAAACATGTAAATAAAGGAGAAATAGACCGGAGGGTTTTTTGGCAAACAATATAGTGTATTCAATGATAAATTATCATAGAATACAGCTCATAACATTTTCAGGATCTTAATGTAAGCCCATCCATCCAACTAATTGCAACTACACAATTGCACCTAATTTGTAAACTCACAATTTTAACCATATATATATATAGACTGCAAATACAGTAGTCACAGTAGATATTGTTTGCCAAAAAACCCTCTGGTGTATTTCTCCTTTATTTGCATACATGAATATTTTACCTTTATAGGCATACCATATTCTTTTTATAAAATAACTCTCAGTTAAGGTCGCTTTTCTAGGTACTTTGTTATTATTAAATTAATTATTACTTTTTTTGCAGCAAAACACTGCCATACAAAAAACTTCCAACATTTGAAAAACAGACAAATAAGGCATACTTTATGCAGTTTTTGTTCTGTTAGAGCACATAAAGCGGACCTAAACTAAAATTTTTACTTTACATAAAAAGGGTAGACAACCCTTTTATAATAAAGTAAAATATTGTTCCTTTTTTTTTTGTTGATGCCAATCTCACGCAAGAAAAAGGGTGAAGCGTTTCTCCTTTCTGTCTTGATTGCCGTGGCAATCAAGACTGAATGGTAGCGCAGAGCCTCCTGGGATACCTAGCATCACAAAACTTCAATCCATGATACGTTTTTGTCCAGAGGCAATTACACTTTACAGTACACAGAACACTTCTCATCCTTACTAAACTGCAACATTGGATTCTCATCTAGTAATTCTTCCAGAATTTTAGTGCACACTACGTATGCTATATGTAGACATACAAATTACTGCAGCATGTGAGTTATAATTGCATTTAAGCTGTTCACCTAACAGGGCGACTTCTTGGCTGGTAATGGGCTTAAACTCACCTATGTTTATTTTAAATGTTGTAAAGTTTTTGAAATAGTAAAATCTTGTGGGCGCTTTTTTCGTCTTGTCTTATGTTTTATAACTGATGCTAATAATATACCTGGACTTGCAGCAAATTAACCTGATGAGCTGTCTGCTTCACCTTTGCACCCCTTACCTAAGGCAAGGTAGACAAGGTCAGGGAAATCTAAGTTATTATCATTGCTTAAATTTGCTACAGTTCAGTTCAAGGTCTTTTTTGACAAACTGAGGCAAAATTGCAGATTTAGAATATCTGAAAAAGGTTTACCTTGTCAAAAGGTTGGTTTGAAAGCTAAACAAATATAGACCCTTAAACTATGCACAATAAGCAGCATTTGTTCGTTTTGTACTAAGAATGAGCTAATGGTGGTTATCATGACCTACAGATTTGTTTGGTTTAACTGGACCAAATTTTTAATTTTCAGGCTAATTTTGTAACCCAAATACAGCATAACAGCAGCACCATTAGTTTTCCATTCACTGAATATATGTTCTAAATATATATCCTATCAAAGATAACTTTTCACTCTGAAGGGATTTGCATTTTTTAAATGTCAAATTTATTAGTGCCTTACTTTATTATAAGTAGGCAGCAGCTAGCTCGTAAAAATACAAACAATCTGACAATCTACTTTACAAAAGCAACACTAAATTCAGAATTTTTTTTGACACACTACAAATGTTGGCATTATTATGGTTTATGTTTTTGTTTGCCTGCTTGTTGATTTGTTTGAAAAAATAATATTTCTGCTGGTTGTAGAGATTGGGCTACATACAGCCTAAATCAGCAAACATTTTAGTATAAAGTATAGCAATACACATGTTAATGGCCTCTTCTCAGAAAACATCTCTTTTTTGTTTATGGTATTTCTAGTCGAATAATGTGTTAGTATCCTTGTTAATGGTGCTCATCCCTATGCAACTCTTGCTAAATGTTATTTTAGAATGGCAAATAAATGCTTGGAGGGGGCTTACGGTAATATAGCTATGTGTAATTTGTTACCACCAAGTTATCACCAACCACACTCTGCATGCCTTCCCCTAGTGAAAAAGTGAAATACACTGGTATCTAGCACTTTTTTTCCAGATTCACCTAAATATCAACTGTAAATTTAATGTCATATGCTAAATAGGTGCAAGCACAGTTCGTTGTAATGTATAGCCTAAGGTTTTGGTGCCCAACCTGAAGCCCTTTGGCACTCATTAATGTGGCCCTCCGGCACATATTGTATGACCATTAAGGTCCCTGCAGATGCTGTTCTGTGTTCTGATGCTTGGAAGGAAAATATTCAATTTATTGGCAACCATAGGTTAAATAAATTGTTTTGTTTTCTTTTTTTTTAAGTTTTTTTTACTATCGTACCTTTTATTATGTTTTTTATCATTAATATTGTCTAGTCTTCTAACATTTGTAATCCTGCCAACATCCCCAATATACATTGAAGAATACAAGAACAAGAAAAATACAGGACTTTAACGGCAGTGGATTTATAAAAAGTTATAATATACCTTTTATTTCCTTCATTAGGAAACGACAGGTAAAAAATATACATGCCTCTTCCCTTATACCAAGTTTCAGAAACAGTTAATCAACATTGTTAGCATACATGGGCTAGGTACATTGTACACATTACATATAATGAGATCATCCAACATGTTTCGCAGACTGTGTCCACTTCCTCAGGGATGTAATTGGTACAGATAGTAGGTGTATCAGCACAAAAGTTGTTGCATTCACCGGTATGCTTACTCTTACTTAAATTGTAAGAAGAACCGCCATCCTCTGTGACACCAAATGTGAGTGGCATTTGGTGTCACAGAGGATGGCAGTTCTTCTCACAATTTAAGTGCAAGTCCGTTTATGGATGGAATCATATGATTGAATCTAGCTTTTGGCAATAATTAATTTGTCATTTCTTAATGAAGAAAATTAAAGGTATATGATAACTTTTTATAAATCCACTGCCGTTAAAGTCCCGTATTTTCTTGTTCTTGTAGTCTTTTATTATGTTTTATTTTCTTGTGTTTTATTTTGTGTTTTTTTTTTTCTTAATTTGAATTTCCTATTCTATTAGTTTTCATTTTAATCATACAAATAAACAAGCCAATATAAAATGTGTCATACAATATTCGTTTTCCAACAAATCATAATTAAACAGTATAATCTCTATACAACACAATCTTCAAATTCGATTATATATGTCTATCCCAACCTTTGGTATTTCTCAGTTCTGTGAATCCTTACCCAAATCTTATTTAAATTTGTGTATTTTATATAATATGCATCAGTGATATATAGGGTGAGAGGAAATAGCCTTCCATACTTAATCTTTTAACGATTTTTTATTCCCTATTGCTTTAATCTTCATTACTCCCTTAATCTTGAGAATAAAATAAGAATTCACCTTTCTTTTCCACTTTATCTTTTACTGATAACACTGAGTATTTTCCTATCATTTTCTTTTTACTTTATTTAAATATAGTTTACTTTTCCTACTTTGTCTTTACCACTCAGTTAAGCATGACATATATACCCAATTACTCTTAGCATATTACATATAACATCAACAACCACTAAGACACAAAGACCAAGGATGGATAGGGGACAGGGAGACAGGAGGCAGGCCGGCTAACACTCCCACATATGAAAAGGGAACATATATTACAGCCTACATAATTAATAATGTGACTATATGGTCAACATTGACCGATCCCAGCCGTTATTCATATAATGCTCAATTCATGGTGACCATATTTTTTGAAATTTAGGGACCGAGGCAGTCAATATCGCTCTCATCTTTTCGTTCACCAAAAACCAGGACATTTCATTTTTAACTTGTTGCACATTGGGGATTTTAGACCACCATGCCTTGTCCAAAACCATTTTGGCTGAAGTGAACAGATACATTATCAATTTAATTGAACATTAGTACAAAACAATGGTTTCAAGCACAGAAGTGGCTGTGCCATTTTTTTAGGAAATGCGTGTCCCATCAAAGTATAGACTATTTGATATACCCTTGTCCAAAATGTTCTTATTTTAGGACACTCCCACCCTATATGATACCTGATTTATTATATCCTCTTATAAAACATTTACCCTCGCAGGTCGGCTGAAATTTAGTAGGCCTAGATGGAACCATATACCATCTTAACATCAATTTATAATTGGTTTCTACTGCTGAAACATTAATGCTACTATGGGCCACCACAGACCATATCTGATTCCAATCTTCCTGTTGCAGTGACATACCCATATCTGCCTCTCATTTAGGGATATAAGATGGTATGGCCATACTTGTTTGAACTAAAGTATTATACAGAGCTGATAAAACTCCTTTTACCTTTACGTTCTGTACACACAGTTTCTCAAACCATGTCATATTATTAATTCCAACAGTTAATCTCCTTTTAAAACTCCTTTTACCTTTACGTTCTGTACACACAGTTTCTCAAACCATGTCATATTATTAATTCCAACAGTTAATCTCAACCTAGTTTGTATAAAATGTCTGACCCTGGGATACCTAAAGAGTTCCTCAGGTGAAGCTTCATATTTTTCTCTAATCTTGCTAAAAGACAGAATCCCTGCCATATTAATAAAATGACCAATTCTATATAAGTCCTTTTCTAACCACCAAGAAAAGTGCCTCGGTTCCTCCAGACCAGGTAGAAACAACGGGTTCCCAATTATTGAATTTGCTAGGCTATGACCAGACATAAGGCCCCCTGTATATTTAATAAAGTCCCATATTTTTAATGTATGTCTCAGTATTGGATTGGTGATGTGGCGCCATTGTACCTCTGGAATCCAGAGTAATGTATCTATTGAAATTGGTGCCACCAATATTTTTTTCAATAGAAACCCATTTAGGGATATTCTTTTGGGCATGACATTGTAAGAGGGGAGGAACTTGGGCAGCCTTATAGTATGAACTCAAATGCTGCACCGATAAGCAGCCCAGGTTCCTAGATCGATATAAAGTATGTCTAGGAACTCGTGGGTGCTTTGCCCCCCAAATATATTTTAACATTTTACTTTGTAGCATTTTTAATACAAAGTTAGGCATAGCTAATGGAAGGACTCTCATGGGGTATAGGAACTTTGGTAACCAGGACATCTTTATAGAAGCTATGCGGCCCAACCATGAGATTTGATAACATTTCCATGTTTCTAATAAACCGATCAAATGTTTCACCAAGTCAGGGATATTGACGCTATACAAGAGCTCATATGATGAGGGAATATCTATACCCAGGTAGCTAAGTCTTTTTAACTCCCATTGAAAGGGAAAGGATTCTATAAGCAGTTTTACCACTTCTGTTCATCAAATTGGGCAAGGTTACCATGGGATTCCTCAGACTAAGGAGAATATCATCCGCAAAAAGGCAGAGTATGTGTTGTTCCCCATTTATCTCTATACCCTGAATGTCAACATTATTTCGAATAGCTATAGCCAGGGTTCTACTGCCAATGCAAAAAGCAATGGCGACAGTGGGCAACCCTGCCTGGTACCCCTGCCTATAGAAAAATGTTCTGAATGGTAGCTCATATATTATAAATGCCTTAGGGGAGTTATACAGTAAGGAAACCCATTTTTAAAAAGTTCTCTCCAAAGCCCTATTTGTTTAAAAATGATATGGCCATAACACTGAGTCAAAAGCTTTACCTATGTTCAAACTCAGTAAAAAAGCTGATGTCTTATTTTGTTTAGCTTGTTGAATTAGGTGCAATATCCTACGTGTAATATCCCGCTTATCGTCTGGGTATAAAGCCCGTTTGGTCAGCCGACACTAGGTCACCCAAACTATCTTCCAATCGGGACGCCAATATTATCGCCAAAATCTTTGCATCTAGGTTAGGAAGAGAAATCGGACGATAATTAGACAATTCATTGCTTCAGTAGAGGGTTTTGGTAACATACAGATGGTTGCTTCCAACATGCTCGAGTCAAGGGCTTCACCTTTTAGAATCCCATTAAATGTCTCCACCAAGTAAAGTCCCAATATTTGCTGGTATTTTTTATAATATACTGCCGTGAACCCATCAGGTCCTGGTCTCTTATTGGGTTTAAGATCCCCAATAGCTTTAATCACTACCAGCAAAGTAATAGGGGCTTCCATAATTTTTATTCTATTAGCGGTAATTTTTGAAAGATTTATAAAACTGAAAGAATGTTTCCATAGCTCTCTTATCGAAAGAATAAGGAGTTTGATAAAGTTTTTGTAGATGTTCATAAAATTCCTGCAAGATATGTATTGGATTACTAGTGGGACCAATCCCATTTACCCTCAATCTATGGGTGTTTGGGCGTCTTTCCGAGTACTTCAGCCTGTTTGCCAATAAAGTATGCTATTTATTACTGTATCTATAAAATTTATTATTTGATCATCTCAACGTTTTCTCAGCAATAGATGCTGTGCAAAGATTCAATTGTGTACGGACTTCCTCCATTTGTCATCCTATATCTTATTTAATGATGCTTTGTAGTGCATTCTCAGCTTTTCATATTTAGATTCTAACTCTATTACTTTTGCCCTACGTTTCTTTTTGATCTGTGAGGCTATCTGTATGAGTCGCCCATAGCACAACCGGTGATGTCATAGGTTGTTGGTTTAAAGAGACTTTTGTACTTTTTGATCCACCTCAGGGTTACTGAGCAAAGAGTCATTAAGTGACTATCCAAATGTATCAGGCTTAGGAAAAAGGGAAGACAATGTAGCCCAAACTGCGTCATGGTCTGACAATGAAATCGCCAAAATATCACAAGACAAAACCAAAGGCAATGCTTTTTGATGTATTAAAATATGGTCTATACGGGTAAATAGTTGATGGGGATGGGAAAAATATGTATAATCCATTTCTTTAGGATGTAATTCCCTCCACATATCGGACAACATTTCAGATTTCACCAAATCCAGCAATTTATTTGATAATATATTATCCCCAGATACAGCAGAATCCATGGATATTTTTTTCTTGTCCATACTTGGTATTAGTGGAACATTGGTGTCACCACACATCTTCAAATACCCTTGCACATTTTTACGCACCAAAATCATCAGCTGTTCAAAAAAAGGCGGCTGATTCTCATTAGGAACATAGTAGGACACCAATGTCACTTTAGCGTCATTTAATGTTCCAACCAGTATCAAGTATCGACCATCTTCATCCACCACGTTTCTATCCAATTGAAATGACACTGTCTTCCTAAAACCCATAAGCACCCCTCTTCATTTAATGCTGCATTACCTTTGAAAACAATTGGGTAGGCCGCATGAAAATATTTTGGACAGGAGGAGGTAGAGAAGTGTGTCTCCTGTAAACATATTACATGTGCTTTACGTATATGAAAATAACGAAAGGCTTGTGGCCTTTTAACTGGGGAGTTAAGGCCTTGTACATTAAGAGAGAGTATAGAAATTACTATTTCTCTATATTTTCAAGCAAATTTTCAAATATACCCTTTTCCTGTCACAAACATTTATACAATATGCCACCTGCCTTACACCGGAAACAAAAGGGAAAAAATACAGACTAAGACAGGGGTAACACCAGAAAAACAAGACACTAAACATTATGCATATTATACACACCCAGGGTGTGCAGAGTGGAGACCTGCTCTCACCCCGCATCTTCCCTTTCTAATAATACAAAAATGCAATATAAACAAGAGAAGACATAATCTTTCCTGTCGCCCCAAAAATGTAGTCAGGCATATCCCCTAGTTAAATGGCAGAGGATATCCCTAGCAACTTTAAAGAGAGCGCAGTGACTTCTACACCAGGACCATGGCACATTAATAAATACTTGTTAACATCAAGCCATTCTTTAAATATTCAGCTAACCATTAAAAAAAAAATTATGCTCCTCGCGAATACATAATTAATATCCCAGATAAGCTAGTAGATGTATATCCAGCTTTACCAGAACATTATATCCATTTGAAAAAGGATCTTCATACATTATTGACCAACATTATTTCCATAACCCCTAAATAAAGCAGGAAGAGAAAAGAAAAAGAGAGTGCACAAATGAATTAAGTATTCAGATATTGCTCTGAGAGAGTCTCAAGCGTTTAAGTGGATCTGTGACCTTACGCTCCTTAGTTCTCTTTTGCTGATGTGTTTCAGATATTCGTGGTATTGGAGTGTTAGGATTTTCCACATGGCCTAATTTCTCATATTGATCATAGGCATAAAGTCCCATTTCCTGAAACTGATTTCTGACCTCCTCTAATGAAGAGATAGCTTGTAGCTTGCCCCCATATGTAAATACCAATTTAAAGGGGAAGCCCCATCTTTAGGGGATCTGCTGATTCTGTAGGATCTGAAGAAATGGTTTCATCTCTCTGTGGTGCAATATCATTGCTGGAGTCCATAAAAAGCTGGTAATTATGAATTTGAAAAGTGAGGGGTTCCTTCTTTCTGGCTGCCTTCATTATTGCATCTTTGACTTAGGGGTATGCAACTTAACCACAATGTCCCTTGGTGGACCATCAACTTTTGGTTTTACTAATGTGCGGTGTACACAGTCCAATTCTAGCTTTTCCACTGCTATCTCAGGACATATTTCACAAAAATTGCAGTCACTGTTGTATTAAGGTCAATTATGCTTTCTGGTAAGCCACGTATGCGAAGGTTAGAGCAGCGAGCCCTATTCTCATAGTCCTCCTTTTTTATGATGTAAAAGCTGTACCTCCTGTTTTAAATTTTTGAATATCCTCTTCATGCCCCTCTAGGACAGTGGTAACATCATCTACTCACCCCTCAAGTTGTACTGTATGCTGGCCCAGCTCTCTTAGTTCCCTTGTAAAGTGCTCTGTAATTTTCTTAGTAGTACTTTCCAATGCTGTATGTAACATTAACTGAAATTTTTCCAAAAGGCTTTCTGAATCTGAAGGCTGTGATTGAACAACAGGTGTTAAAGGCAGGGTCCCTGTATACATCTTTGTTTCACTAGAGCACTCGCTCTTTTCCTGACACATATGAATGGATGAATCCACCATCTTGGCTCTCTTGCATTCTGAGGCTGCCTGTGTTAACCCACACTGCTGCCGGCTCTTACCGTGAGTCAGCATTTGAGTTTCTCCAGCCGCAAGCCTCCCTCTGTACTGCTCCACACTCAGGGAGCCTTCCAATGCCAGAACCGCTGCTTGATGTGCAGGCTTACAGCCCTGCTTGCCCCGGTGTAGAGCGGAGCAGGCTCAGGACTCTAGCATCCGCCCACCTGCTTCGCGCATGCCCCCCTTGTGTTTTTTTTCTTCTGAGCTTTTAGCTGGGATGTTCCCTGGATCAACGGTCACTGTAATTTTTACTTTGAAGCCCTAATACCCAGTTATATTCTGTGCTTCTAGAAAAACATCCAGCCTTTTCTGAAAGCAATCTATAGTAGTTGCTGAAACTACTTCCTGAGGGAGCTGATTCCGCATTTTCACAGACCTTAGGCTTAGTCTAAACAAACTGTTTCCCCAGCAATTAACCTGAGGCTTTAAAAGCTCAAGTGTGAAATCCCTATGCATTCCAATGGGCTAATCTACACCAGGAAGTTTCCTTCAGGCACGTTCATGAGGGTTATCTTAAACGTTGCTTGCAACGTTTAAAAAATTAAAACGCAGGATAAACGCAATAAAATGCATGAAAACGCTTGAAAACGCTCCCATTGAACTCAATTAAGGCTTTTACAAAGCGTTTTTAAGCTTTTTATGAAAGCTTCTTTTGGAAACAATAGGAGCTTTTAAAAACGTTTTTAGCAGGACCTTTGAATCTGGAAGCCAATTGGAACTCCAAGATCTCCACCACCCTACCCTGGGGAATGAGTACAGGGGTACATAAAACCCCCTACTCATTCCCTGAAAGGGTTAAAATATGTGTAGAAAATAGGACGAGGCTTTAATGGTAAATTATTTTATTAAATGTATGTGTGTTTGTGTAACTAAACTTTTTTTTTTACAGGTTGTCCCAATGACAGGATGATTCCCATGGCTGCAATTACGACATGAGCACAGCCATGGAATTCCTCCTGACAGTGAGGGATGGCAGGGCACTAGGGGTTAAATGAGGACAAGGCTCTCCATTCACCTCAAGTGCTCTGTGATTGGCTGAGGTTTTACGTTTCTCAGCCATTCAACACATACTACAGCTCCTCTAGGGTTGCAGGAATAATCAGGGGAGCGAAGCTGTCAGCATAGCAGAGCTCAGCTGATTGCTCTGCTCCCTGATTGGCTGAGGAAAGGGAAATCCTGATGATGCTTGAGCTGTCATCAGGGTTTCCTATTTCTCAGCCAATCACAGAACACTAGAGATAAATGGGCACAAGAATCCCCATTCAAGTCTAGTGCTGATTGGCTGGACCGTTTATTTATTTATACAGGGTGATCATATCCCCCCTTAAACTTCTCTTCTCAAGGGAGAGCTCCTCCATTACTTTTATTAATTTAGTTGCCCTTCTCTGCACTCTCTCCAATTCAACAATTTCCTTTTTGTGAAGTGGTGCCCAATACTAGACTGCATGTTCCAGATGTGGTCTGACCAATGCTTTGTACAGGGGCAGGATTATGTCTCCATCTCTGCAGTCTATTCCTCTTTTATTACAAGAAAGCATTTTATTAGCTTTAGATATTGCAGCTTGGCATTGCATTTGGGCATTCATAATGGGTTTTGTAATTTCTCTGGAGTGTCTACAGTTTCTTGTCAAACAACAACAGTAGACTATGCTCTAACACTCTAACAAACGTTTAAAGCATAGCTGGGGTCTGTAAAATTTTTTTCATAATATGCACCGTTCACTTATATGATATTCTCATGTATCATGCAAACAATTAGGTGATGTGCAAGATATTTAGGTTGGAAAAAGCACTATTTGTCTCTTCTAAAATGGCCACATGCCCTAAGAGTCTGTTGGGGTGTCTCTAACAGTCACATCTAACATATCAGTTATTTTTTAGCATATCAATCTTTTTTAAAATGTACACAATCTATTATAGCCTTTACCACAACAACAGTTTTTTAATGTGATCTGTTCAATGAATAAAGGTAGCAGTTTACCTGCCTTCCCTCAATTTTGCAGAATGACCTAATGCCCCTTAACATTTGGCATCTGTGCTTTTGAAGGTGTGTAAAACACTGCCTGATGTCTAATAGCACCAGAATTTCAGGGGCCTGTCTGTTCTAGAGGTTTATTTTTATATACATTTCAACTCATGCATGGTGTAAAGTGGTGATTTATTTGTCCTCATATCCTTGCTGTTCAGCCACAGGCATAGAAAATGCTTGCTAGCTAGTTGTTAGCTCTGACTTGACACTAGGTAGCTAAAAGTGAATACCCACCCTATTTTCATATCTCTGGGTATTCATCAGCTGTGCACACTGTTGGAACCTTTAAGGTAAATTCCAGCTTACACTGTGTAATTTCAGGAAAGCAATAAAACAAAGAGAGAGGAGGTCCTAAAATGTTTTTGTCACGGCCAGAGAGACTGGACCACTACGGGGTGCTCTGTCTTGCATGGAGGTGGTGCGAGCCCTGAGAAGGGCCAAGGCGCAGAGTACAAGCAGTAATCAGGTTTTCTCCAGAGCCTCTGATGGTGAGGATGTTGCGCTGCTGGTTACTTCCAGGTTGCGGTCCTTGGGCACACCAAGGTGGGCGAAGCACGGTACCAAATCACTAAGCAGAAGGAAAGTCAAGGAAAGCCGGGGTCAAGACAGGCAGCAAGCAGGAGAGGTCAGGTCACACGCCAGGGGTCAATAGCCAGGGATCCAGGAGACAGACAGCAATGACACAGAGGCCATTGCAGACACAGGGAACACAGGAGACACTGGAAACAGCAGGAGGTACAGGTGATGCAGGGATATCCACAGGCAGGCAGGAAGACAGGAACAGCACAGGGAAGTTGGCTGGGAACCAACAAATTGGACAACGAAGGGTTAACACAGGAGCTGGAAAAAGGAAACACTGGATTAAGCAGCAGGTATACATACGGTGCAGTCTGTGAGGAAGAGGTAAGTATGACATTACCCCCATTTTACAGGGCCTCCCCACCCGCCGGGGCCAGGTTTAAGGTAAAAACTACGTTGAACTTCTTGGCAAGAAGAGGTGCAGACACATCTGTAGCTGGAACCCGCAATCTCTCCTCAGGACCAAAACCTTTCCAATCAATTAGGTACATTAGCTTTTTTAAATCCAAAATTTGATGGACTTCATATTCCTGAGAAGAATCAGGTGCAGGAGTAGCCAGCGGAGAGGGACAAGAAAAGCGATTTAGGACCAAGGCCTAAACAGAGACACATGAAAGGCATTGGGCAGCTTGAGATGTGAGGAAAGACGTAACTTGTAGCAAACTGGGTTAACCTTGGCAGAAATGGCATAAGGCTCGATGAATGGAGCAAACTTTAGAAAAGGCACCTTGCAACGAATGTTCCGTGTGGGGAGTCAGACTTTATCCCAGATAAAGTCACAGATCCCTGCAGGTCCAGGGGATCTGTGCCTCCGACAGTGCCACCCACCTTGCACTCCCCTGCTCCCAGCACCAGCTCTGTTAAGACATCATCTCCTTAGCTCACTTCCTGGTCCAGGTCATGTGAATCTCAGTCAGCTGCTCCACTACCTCAAAGGACTAGAGTGTTTTGCACACCTTTAGAGGCTCTGGTGGAGACCGGGCAGCTGCTTAGATTCTGCGCCCTGTACACATCTCTACCAACTGAGCTGGTGACATACAGGGTCCACTGTCCTGCCCTGCAGTCCCGTGACAGGCGCCTTACGACGACGATCAGCAAACTTCTGGGTCCCCAGCAGTCGGGGGTTGAGGCCGCGAGCTAATTGAGGTTCTTGTGGTCAGTAAAAATAGTGACTTTGTGAGGGGAACCCTCCAAGAGGTATCGCCATTCCTCCAGAGCTAGCTTGATGGCTAGGAGCTCCCTGTTCCCAATGGAGTAATTCCTTTCCGCTGGGGAGAATTTCCTTGAGAAGGCACAGGGGCGTCGGGCTCTGGTGGGAGTCTGTAAGAGAATAGCTCTCACTCTGACAGAGGAGGCATCAACCTCAATACTAGTTCACAGATCTAGGGAGCTCGGCACTAGTAAGACTTGCACGAACAAAAGGTGCAGTCTGTAAGCCAGCTAAATAGCCAGGGCTTATCAAGAGGCTATCTTCTGATTGGCCAGCAGATTGGATGGAATTGATAAAGCTTAGAAACAGAGGCACGCCCAGCTTCAGAACTGCAGGCATGCACAGGAGAGGGATGCCTGCGCTTTAGTAAAGAAGAGGTGACAGTTTTTATATGACAATATTACCACAAACAGGAAGCATGATGTCCTGATCTAACAGTAATTTGGTGATAAATCCCCTTCTATACATTTCTTTCTTTATCTTTTATGTAGGCATTCAATGGACCTCCAAAGCAGATGTAAGTAATACCTTTATCTGCACCTGACCACAGTAAGATTTTTCAGGTGCTTCTCCATAGCGCTAATACTGGAACATTTGTTATGCAAAGAGACGATCCATGATGCCCCAGCCATCAAATATGACTGTGAAAATTGGGCTCTGGATGTGTGTGTGCTCCCCAACCCCACTGTTAGGACCCAAAGTGAATCCTAACTGCTCTAAAAGGAACCCTAACTTATGTAAGATAGCTGATAGCAGACACCTGCCTTATTGAACACACCACCCCCAGCCTAAACCTGCTGACCCTGTTGGAGAATTTAGAACACTGCCCAACTGAAGACATTAATGCAGTAAAGACTGGGATTTCTCATGTACTCAACCATCAGTTACTAGTCCAGTTGATCCAGATTCTAATACTGCTTAAGCCTCTCTGACAAGTCTATAGCAGAGTATAGCACCACCGCATTCATCCTAAGCATGGCGATACCCTGTGAGGCAATACGCAAATAACTAACAACTCTAGCCAGACCTTGAGACTGGGCCTATACTATCTATTACCCCATTGAAGAATTAGAATTTTCAGAGCCACCCTGAACAATACCAATCTGTGGACCTCCAGCTTTTGATATCTGTTGGATACATTCCTCATATCACTGAAACCTGATGACATGCCACCCTTTAGCCTGAAAGCCCTAGGTGCCATATCTGCTTCCAGCCCCAATGTGAAACCCTCCGTAACACAGGATGCTGCTGTGTCTCTTTTGTTACCTGAACTCCTTACAAATGATGAAGAAAATGAGGCTCCAGTCGTGTGGAATACACCCCTTCTACTGACATAAGTAGGAACTTCAAATCTACTCACTGTGCTATTGTCTTTTTTACCAGTAGTGACATCGCCCACTATAGGCTCTTACCCATATTGCTGTTCTTCACCTCTGACATGAAGTTGAGGCAGGAGATATGCTTAGCCATGATGGCTGTCTCCTGCTGGACTGACATGGACATCATTCCTGTACTGACCCTTCAAGTTGCCTGCAGACCCAGTCCTCCCCAAAGGCATCTACCTATACATGTGACCCATTAAGCAGCTGCACCAATGTAGCTGCTAGCAGTGTGCAGCACACTAATTAGATGTAATAGCCCAATAATAAGTAATCTTGAATTATAAAGTGTAGCAAATGTGTTGATGGGTAGGAGGTTAATAAAGTAAACCCACTTAGTACTGTCTGTTTTCAACAATTCACCTAAATTGACACCTTCCTCATCCTGAGAGCCTTCATGCTCCTTGGCCTTTTCCAGTTTCCCAGTCAATTCACCCTTATCCTATGCTGTGGTTGTATTCATGCCCTTTCCATTTGTCATTTTGTCTATTTAAAATATTTGCTACTGAGGTTATATTAAGAGAAGAACAACATTAAAATTATACATTATATTTTAAAAGAGTTTAAAGGACGATATATGTGAAGATACTTCTGCAGCGTTAGTATGTTACACAGGAATAAAAGAATAACTGTTTCTATTAGAAGCTTTTGTAAGGTATTTTTCTTTATGTCAAAATCCCCTGAAATCATTTTACATGCATCCCTCGTGTTAATAACAGGTCCCATAATTTTCTGTTACTCAGAGCAGGTGAAAAATAGTAAAATGAAATCCAGGCATCCATATGGAATATTGTAAACCAATATTCTTTCCTTATTTGTGTGGGATAACTAATACACTTTCTTCTAAAATAAATAACACTAAAGCCTCCTGGTCAATCTATTATTGCAATAGAAGAGATTTGATGTGTGACTCAGAAAACAATGGGACTAAAAACTGCTGATGCATCTTTTATCACGGCAATTTCCAAAAGGGTATAAATGGCACTCTCAGATAAAAATCTGCAAAACGCTAAAGCATTGATGTAAGAAATGAATGCAGATAAGGGTTCTCTATTTTAAATTACAAGTGGAGATTAAATTCTGGTGTCTAGAGATTGAAAAATCAGCAGTGTGGGTTTCTCCCATTTGTATAACACAGACTAGCAAATAACTTAATGAATACTGCACAACTGAAAAATGAAAAAAGCCTGGCATCTGAAATATCAAGCTCTTTGAGGGAGTTAGGCAGCAGAGAGCTAATATCTACAACTGCAACTAGGCTTACTATACAAGGATGTTCAGCTTGAATGCCTAGCTAGTTGATGTGGTATGTATGTGGTATGATTGCATGTTGCGGTCATGCAACACCCACAAGTAATGATTACCTAATTATTTTTTAATATATGGTATATCATGGGAAAAGCCACAGTACACAACAGGGCCCTATGTTTACTTCAAAGCTAAATGTAAGGCAGATATTAAAAAAACATAATCAAAAAGTGCAGTAGTATATTCAATAAAACACACTATTCTGTAGAAAGTACTTACATGACTTTGACTTAGTATGAGTATTTTACAAACCTCTGTACAACAGAATATCCTCTGCTGACCAAGACCAAAAGCTCTGCAGTACATTTGATAGTCATGAGGACATAGGAGGCCTTTGGGGGTCACAACAATGACAATGTAACAGTGGATAATGTAATGAAATGCTAATCTAGAATAAAGATAACTTCAACCTTACATTCAGTCAGTTATACAGACTCCTCTGCTGTAATGAAATTGGTTGATTTAATTGCACTCACTTATTATTGTGCTTTAGAAGCTTCAGAATGATGGATAAAGCCTGCCTCATTTTCTGGCTAAAGCAAATCCTTGTTCATCTAGCTTTTTCCTACCCTGCCTGACTGCCAATGGCCTGCTCATTCATCCAGTGGATTTTAGTTCAATCATAGAGTCTTACTGTCACATGTTGCTATTACCATGTAATCTTGTTGGCCCTTTCCACCACCTATGATTTGCCTGTATTGCCCGAAGAAGCTAGTGATGATGTCAATGAAACTTAAAATAGTATAAATTAAAAAAAAAACCAAAAAAAAACAAAGACAGAGATATATATACAGATTTGGCCATTCTAAGACCCCTCCACTCCATGTTGGCAGTTGTAAGCAGTAGTAATATAAGTTGTAGCTTCTGGTGGCAAGAGGCAGAGATTTTGTGGAGAAGGAACTTCCATTATCACAGATATAAACAGCCACTGCCTCGCCATCAGCGATCAGAAGCCTGTCTACGGGAAACTATATTGCTGTTGTTTTTATATGCCATTATAGATTGAGGGGGCCACAATCTTTGTATCCTGACATCTCACGTACGGGTTCCTGTTTTTTATGCATTTTTGGGGGGCAAAGAGTTAACTGTAATTTCAACATCTTCCCATTAGGTTTCATGTGCATGAACCTGTAACAGCCTTCCTTGTTTAGACAGTGATCAATCATGCTAGGCCAGTTTGGGAAGTCATAATCGTACTTCTCTGTATCTCTTCGGTTGCCTACTGTGCCATCTGGGCTAGATGGACTGCAGATTCATCTGCAGATGAACTTGTCTACTGTTCATTTACAAAAATGTGACTGCCAACAGTGCCTTGATCTGGGGCAAGTATGGAAAGGGGAGACTGCACAAGTAGAATAGTGGGTGGTCACTATTGTACAATTGATTCGGTGTGGTAAGCTTAGCTGCACTTGAGCTTCTGCACTTGAGCTTTTTTAAACTACAGTGGACCATTTTTGGAACAGTGAATGGATTGGCAGGGGCCAGGGTTGTCTTGTGCTTGAACAGATGACAACATCTCAATGTACCTTTACCTATAGCAAAGCCCCTTCTTAGTCCACTGGGTTTAGTAGAGCTGTCCTAAGCATTTTGTTTTCCCCCAGGACTTGAGAATGCAAAGGATGATGTTTAAAGCAGAAAGGACTGACAAAAGGCAGAGTTGATTTAAAACCCAATCAAAAGAATCACAACAAACACAAGAAATGTACTGACAGAATCAGAAAATTATGAAGAGATACAATCAGTGCTATATTAACACATGCACAAACACATATGCAAACATGCAATAATTCCTGCACAGACACAGAGAGAGAGCACATGACCAGGGTAGTTCGGACCAGTCAGTCCTTCCAACCTTATCCATTAAGCAAAATTTTTCACCCCCCAACCTGCTTACTAACCAAAACCAACCAAGAATACACAGACACAAACCCGCACTTAAATTGCCTGGTAAGCAGCAGTTTATTTAAACAAATAAATAAATACATAAATAATCATAAAATATAAGTAATAAATAAACAATAAATAACCAAATAAATAACAAAACAAATAAATCCCATTTACCTAAACAAGCATAACTCAAATAAACATCAATTACATACAACTAAATTTAACCATAAACCCAAACCAACCCATAAACTAAGTTAACCATAAACCCCCTATAATAATAACATTGCAACATTCCTGTTTTAAACCCCAACAACCAGGCTACAGGTCTCAGAAGGAATAATCCATACTCCTCCAGAATTTAAATCCAAAATCACCAATTTGGCCCTAGCCACCCAGCACCGCCTCAGGAGCCATAACCTTGATTTCACCATATAGGGGGACCCTACCACTGAGGATCCCTCTTGCCACAATTCATCACTTTACCATGCCCAGGATCCCTACCTTCCAAGACCCCAACTGCCACCCATCAAACATACCAAACCACTTACCAAAATTCAGGGAGGGGGGCCCTCCTCCTCAACCCTCTAGCTAACACTGCCCCTCCCTACCCTACTCCGACCACTTAACCCTTTCCTACCCTGTGCCGAGGCCTCACACCCTGTCATGCAGGCCCTGCGCCTAATATTATACGGCTACGGGCCTCTCTGGACTAACAATCTGGAAACATGTCCTGCAGAATAA
Source organism: Pyxicephalus adspersus (assembly GCF_032062135.1). NCBI lineage: Eukaryota > Metazoa > Chordata > Amphibia > Anura > Pyxicephalidae > Pyxicephalus > Pyxicephalus adspersus. The sequence continues at coordinate 66,612,102 of NC_092859.1, forward strand.
ATCAGCACACTATTATACACGATTGTAATAATATCCAGAGACCTAGACTCACCACCATACTGACAACTTCAGGAGCAAGTTTGCAGCAATGTAATCTGTACCATATGGAAATGGCCAGAAACTTGTGCACAAAGACAGAATAATTATTCTAACTACAAGTAGCATGTGACATTTTGGTTACAATAAACTGCAAGCAAACCTTCTTTTTTATTGTATGCCCTGAGGGTCAAGTGTGATCTTGATTGTGTATCAAGGCTCAGTTTAATAACACACACTGGTGAATAGTTTCAGGTAACTCATTTAACCCCCCTAGCGTTCTAATTCTGTCAGTTTTTTGATGCAAAAAGTGATTCTATTTTTTTTGCATATATATAACTCATAATTATAAAAAATAATGAAATAATAGACCACAACAATGTAATTTATCAAAAAAAATTTTATCTAAAAATTCTCACTGAAATTTTCCAAACAAGGTTGCAATATTATTGATAAAAGAAATTAGATATTAGAAAAAAAAAATTACATTTTTAGTAGGCATCCTGGGTGTGTTAGATTTTGAAGCACGGTGCTGGACAAAGACCAACATAGTGGGATGTATTCAATGAAGTTATGACCAGTCAGGCGTTCTGGGTTGACAACAGTGGAAGCACGGTGTCCAGGTCTATTCACCATTGATGGTGTTTGGTGGTTCTTGATTATGGATTTGTAAACTTGCAAAATGAAGTCTAAATGATTCATAGGCCTCTGACAATTTTTTCTGTACAGAATGTAGGTGTTCCATAGGCACTGCTCAACTAGATGTCTGAAAATCTTTTTGTAGTACTTCCTGTGCTGTACATCCCTGGGTAGAATGTCATTGCTTGGTCAGCTCTGTTGACACCTCTCATGGTGTTGTTGTAGTCAATCACCACCTGTGGCTTCATCACTTATTTCCCACGTTTCGTGTGTACCAGAACGGTGGAGGCATCATTGACAGTACTCATCAGGCACATATCTTTCTTGTCACGCCATCTCAGGACCATCATCTTTCTTTTCTGCCAGGCAACAATTTCTCCTATCTTCAGCTTCACTTTTGCAAACAGTGTTGGCAGGTTGCGCCGGTTAGCCCTAACGGTTCCATATGCATCTGTTCTGTGTTGCAGAAAGAACTCATAAAGCTCAGGAGATGTGTAGAAATTGTCAGTTGTGACATAATAGCCCTGACCTAGCAATGGCTCCATGAGAGATAGCACTGAAGATGTGGCCAATCAATAATGGCTGTATCTGGGGTTGAACTGTGTCTCTTTTCCAGTGTATAGCACTGTATTCCAGATGTAGCCAGATGAAGATTCACACAGCATATAGGTCTTCACACCAAATCCTGCCTTCTTTGACGCAATGTACTGCACCCAGCTGAGCCTCCCCTTGTAAGCCATTAGACTTTCGTCAATGCTGACATCTCTTTCTGGCACATCGGTTTGCTGGAAATTTTGTAGAATCATCTGAGACACTTCCCACATTTTCTTCAATTTTCTTGCAGGGTGGGTAGTCTCATCAAATTGTTTATTGTTTGCGAGGTGCAGGTACTTCATTATGAAGGAAAAGTGGTATTCTGGCATGACTGTGCCACAGAATGGAATGGCAATCATTTTATTTATAGACCAGTACCACTTCTGCACCTGTTTGCCCACAACTCCTTGCAGGATCACCAAGCCCACAAACAGCCAAATGTCATCCTTGGTCACAGGTTCCCACTTTCCGCTTCTTCCAAAACCTCAGGTGTGGAGCACCTTGTTGTTGTCCAGTGTACCTGCATAAAACAAAATAAAAAAGGTATTTTAGGATATGTTCTGTTATAGTGTGGTGAAGGTTGCAAGTAATATGTTAGCAAACACAGAGCAGCATATATGTTTGCTCAAGGTCTACATGTAGAACAATCAAGGTCAAAGACAAAGTGATCAAATGATACATTCAGGAAGTGATTTATAAGTCATCAAAAGGTCAGATCAAGGCCAGGTCAAGTTCAGGGCTAATAGTTCAAGTTCAAAGCAGATTACTGCTTTGTAGATTAGTAATCTGGTTTTAAATATCCCGCCCCCAGAATCCATCACTCCACCGCATCACCCGAAAGATGTCACATCTTGCCGGTTGATGCGATGGGGGACGTCCCCGCCCTTCTCTGTTTTCAGGGTTTCCCCTGAAACCACCAACGATGCTGCTCACATCACCAGGGAAATCACCGCTGGATCACCCCCAAAATTTACTATTGCTGATCACATCACCAGTTAGATGTGATGCACCATGCAGAAGTCCCCGGCATCACAGCCTGATCGTCCGATAGTTGCTGGAGCGTGGGGCATAGGTAAGAGGGGCTTCTAAAGATACCGCTTTTTGCAAGTGAATTCCACCCCGAGTTACCGCTAGGGGGGTTAAGCCCTCATACACATTGTATTACTTAAGGCTCAGTTTACAAGCTAACACGTAAAGGATTCTTATTTAATAAAAGTATAGGGGCAAGTTATTTTTAACAAGCCCAAATGGAATCAATTTAAAGGTTGCAGTCACATTGCTTTCTGAGCGTTTGTCTTCCAAATCTCTGCTGGACTGGAAAAGAACATTAGTGAGTAATTAACAAAGCTTTAACAAACATAAAGGAACCTTTGTTTTTTAGCTACTGAAGACCTTTAATGACTAGGAGGGGGCATAAGTGCTCGCTAGATTGTAAGGTCTTGCAAAAACAGGCAGACTTCCATTGACATACTAAAGAACTGTCATTTTTCAAAAATGTCTTGCTGGTAAAGCTTTGTGAATCGAGAAAAAAAAAACAAACAGTTGGATGATGCCATTGGTCAGTAAGCTAAAGCCCCAACAATTGGCTAGAAGGGGGGCACATGTCCTTGCTGGATTGTAAGGCCTTGTTCAGACAGGCTGATCTCTATAGATATAAAATGCCTTGCCATGTGATCAGGTTGCACAATTTCATTGGTCGGCCAGATGTGATGTCACAGCATACAGTAGACACACTGAAGCTGTGGCTTTTGGTCAGTTGCCGAAAAGGAGCCACTCAGGACGTATCTCCAAATCACTTTGACTGATACTTTGTGCGGATTTCAGATTTCTATTTGCTTTTTTGCTGACTTACCTACACCTACATCTCATTCCCCTAAACCTACCCCTTAATCACCTACACCTCATTCACCTACACCTCATTCACCTACACCTAAATCACCAAACCTTACACCTGAATCACCTAAATTTACACCCTAATCACCTACAAGAGCATCGGGATACTAAGACAGAATGTCAGAGGCCATTCACGGCCCAACATCTGTGAAATGCTATCACATGAGAAGGAAGGCCAATATTCTTCAGTAGCTCATAGGACCAGATCCAGAGCTGCACTTCAAAACAGAACACCAGAAGCAGAGCTGCCTCAAAGATCCACACAACAAAATCATTGGAATGCTAAGTCCTCGCAGAGCGAAATAAGCTGTTCTCCAGTTGACCACAGGGCCGTTCCTGAAAAACACTCAGAACCAGAAAACAAACAGACACCACCAGCCAGTGACCAGCAGAGTGAGGAGCAGCCACCCTGCAGCATCTGCTTGGGTGAGTTTACCATGGGTGAACCTATTGAACCTATAAGTAACCTAACCAATGAATCTGTAACGTACTCACCTTACCAGCGGTCCCACGTCATCCTCGCCTCTGCTGTTAAAGGTGCGCACGCTACTATGTGCGGCTCTTGTACCCCGGGGGCCACGGGGTGGGGCAAGTATAGTTTGAATTCCCTTCGGCCAAATCGGCCGCAGAGGATTATTCAGTATGTTTCCTGCTATCCAATAGCGCCAGGTGGCGCAATGTAATTGGGCACCCTGCCCATTTATTTAGACTCATTAACACCATTGCCCGTTATAGCCTCTGTGTTACAGTGTGCTTGGGTGCGTTGCTTGTGTTGGATTACCATTTTGACCTCTGTTGTCTTCCCCTGTGTCTTGTCATCAGCTCAGATTTATTACCAGCAGCGACTCGATCTGAACTTCGGATTGTCCTTGACTAAGACTTCGGCCTCATCCTTTTGTACCTCGCTTATCTGATTGCTCGATTGTACTTGACCTCAGGCTGTACCTAGATTACAGAATAACGGGGCTCAATTCTTCACTAAGCTTGATATGAATGGGGCCTACAATCTCATTCGAATTCGGAAGGACGATGTTTGAAAGACCGCCTTTAACACCAGGGATGGACACTTTGAATACCTGGTAATGCCCTTTGGTCAGTGTAATGCCCCGGCGGTCTTCCAGGAGTTTATAAATTATGTATTTCAGGAATTTTTGGGGAAGTTTGTTATAGTTTACCTTGATGACATTTTGGTCTATTCACCTGATTATCTCCTCCACAGACCCCAGGTGCACCAGGCCCTCCAGAAACTCTGGGAGTACTGCCTCTATGCAAAACTGGAGAAGTGCGCCTTCGAGGTACGTGAGGTTGCTTTCCTAGGGTATATTCTGTCAGATCACGGGTTGGCCATGTATCCAACAAAAGTCTCAGCAGTACTGGAGTGGCCGCAACTCACTGACCTCAAGGGTCTTTAGCGCTTCCTGGGCTTCACAAATTTTTACAGGAAGTTCATCCAGAACTTCTCCTTCATTGTCCACCCTCTGAGGAACCTTACCAGGAAAAGAGTGGACTCCTCAACGTGGGCTCCGGAGGCCTGCGAAGCCTTCGAGACGCTGAAGAGGGCCTTCTGTTGTGCACCATTTTGGTGCATCCAGTGCCTGCTTCCTGGAGTCTGCTTCCTCTGCCCATTCCTTTGGCTCCATGGACCCACATATCTATGAACTTTATTACAGATCTTCCACGGCCCTCTGGGTTTCAGTAGTCTAGGTGGTGGTAGATCACTTTAGTAAACAAGCCCATTTCATACCACTACCCAAGTTACCCTTAGTCAAAGAATTGGCCATTTTATTTGTTTTTCATGTATTCCGTCTTCATGGGGCTCCAGAGAACATTGTTTCACAGTTCAGGAGGGATTTTTCTGCCCACCTGGGCATCAAGCTTCCTTTTTCGTCGGGGTTCCACCCCGAGATGAATGGCCAGACTGAATGGACCAACCAATCTCTGGAACAATATCTCCAGGGCTTTGTGTCCAGATGCCAGGAGAGATGGGCAGACTATCTCCCCTTTCCGGGAGGTGGCCTATAACGATGCAGAACATTCCTCCACCAGGATTTCTCCGTTCATGTGCTTTGGGGGTCAGAGTCCCAAAGTTTCCTTTCTGTCGGGTCCACCCTCTGATCTCCCAGCCCTTAATGATTGAGTAGAACGATCCCTATCTCTTTGGTTTGGAACCAGGTCCAATGTAATCTCAGGAAAGCAGTAGCCCAGCAGAAGAGGTTTGGATGCCATGTGGTCTCCAGCAATCAGTCAGGAACAATCAAGGTCTACATGTAGAACAATCAAGGTCAAAGACAAAGTGATCAAATGATACATTCAGGAAGTGATTTATAAGTCATCAAAAGGTCAGATCAAGGCCAGGTCAAGTTCAGGGCTAATAGTTCAAGTTCAAAGCAGATTACTGCTTTGTAGATTAGTAATCTGCTTTTAAATATCCCGCCCCCAGAATCCATCACTCCACCGCATCACCCGAAAGATGTCGAATCCCCATAGGTCCCCTGAGCCCCAGTTCCAACCCGGAGATCTGGTTTGGGTATCCACCTGCAATATTCCTCTCTGCCAACCCTCAACCAAGTTAGGACCCAAGTTTATCAGTCCATTTCCCATTTCGGAAAAAAAAAATAGAGTAACTTATAGGGTTAGGCTTCCCAGTTCCTTGAGAGGGGTAGATACCTTCCATGTTTCTTTATTAAAATCTGCTACTAACTCTGCTCCCCTTTCAGATCCCCCTCCACCAGTTGAGGTGCAGGGAGCACCCAAATATGATGTAGAGGGAATCCTGGACTCTTATAAGGTACATAAGGTACTCTTTCAGTACCTTATTGATTGGAAAGGGTATGGACCAGAGAAGAGGTGCTGGGTTCCGGCATGGGGGTCCTGAGGCCCCTCCTGAAGGGGGGGTAGTGTTAGGTAATCATCCCCCAGCGATACGGCACTATCCGCGCCTGCAAGGACCCCAGGAATCGTGAGCAGCATGGAGGAGACCGCTGCAAAAGACAGCACCGCCGGGGCTGCCACCGCTTTGCTTGCAGCATGTCTCACCCTCACTAGAAGAGGGATAAATCCTGGCCAAACTACTGTTCAGCCAAACAGCACCCCCAGCATCCCTGCGGGCGTGCACAGTACAGCACGGCCCAAGAGTCCTGCTGTGAAAAGCGCACGCGCTTCCATACAGAAGATAGCCAAAACGGACACAGGGGATTAATTATTCATTATGTTTCCTCCTATCCAATAGCGCCAGATGGGGCAATGAAATTGTGTCTTGCCATCAGCTCGGACTTATTACCGGCAGCGACCCGGTCTGATTATTGACCTTGTTTGAACTCTGCCTGCCCCGACTTTAGATTGTCCTCTGTCTCCTCCTTTTGTACCTCGCTTATCTGATTGATCTATTGTGCTTGACCTCGGCCTGTACCTGGATTACGGAACAAAGTCTGTTGAAGTGTTCCCTGGAGTTGGTTGTGATTTATGTGCCCAGGCGTATTACAGAATCGTAATGTGAGTAATAAAACAGTTACTTACTTGAGTGTAATAGTTATCAATGTTTGAAAAATATTTTTGAAAGCGATCAATACAAAGGGTTTGGCTGGTATTGAGCATAATGGAGAATAATAAATCAATTCTAGTATTTTTATAAATACATTTAAATGGAACTGCTCAAACAGAGCTGCTCACCATACTAGCCATAGAGTCTCTTTAGTTGGTCTGACTGCAGACACGCCGTCCCTGTACCTGTATAACGGCTCTCCAAAAAATATGTCATTCCACATATATACAGTTAGGTCCATAAATAATTGGACAGAGACAATTGTTTTCTAATTTTGGTTTTGTACATTACCACAATTATTTTTAAATGAAACAACGAGAGACTTTCAGCTTTAATTCAGTGGGTTGAACAAAAACATTGCATAAAAATGTGAGGAACTAAAGTCTTTTTTTAACACAATCACTTCATTTCAGGGGCTCAAAAGTAATTGGACAATTGTCTCAAAGGCTAATTCATGGGCTGCTGTGGGCAATTCCTTCGTTATATCATTATCAATTTAGCAGATAAAAGGCCTGGAGTTAATTTGAGAGCGGGGTGCTTGTATGTGGAAGATTTTGCTATGAACAGACAACATGCAGTCAAAGGAGCTCTCCATGCACGTGAAACAAGCCATCCTTAAGCTGCAAAAACAGAAAAAACACATTTGAGAAATTGCTACAATATTAGGAATGGCAAAATCTACAGTTTGGTACATCATGAGAAAGAAACAAAGCACTGGTGAACTCAGCAACGCCAAAAGACCTGGACGTTCACGGAGGACAACAGATGTGGATGATCGCAGAATCATTTCCATGGTGAACAGTGGAGTTTATTAAAGCAAAGAAGTAGAATATTCTTGAATGGCCAAGTCAGTCACCTGATCTGGACCCGAATTTTTCTAGATTCAAAGCCATATTCGGCACTCCCACAATGCTAAGGGACCTCCCCCATAATGCCTAGGGCCCTACAATAACAGCAGGGATGCTCTCCTCCATGTTTGTTGGGGCAGGCATCCGATTGTCTGTCACCACATGCCACACAGGAAGCCATTGGCCTATTTAAGGCCAGTGCTTGCCTGCATTTACCACTCCTGACAGAGATCTGCTAGCAGACACAACCTATCTGTGCTGCTGGCAGTGTCAAAGTAAAATAAGTGCTGTAGTTAGATAGTTAGACTGTGTCACTATTAGTCAGTTAGATAGTTGGATTGTACCGTATTGGTGCAGTCCTGAATCTACTGTACTCAGATAGGTAGAGTGTTTTACTGTTAGATAGATACATAGATAGATATATAGATAAACAGTCAGTGTGTTACATACACGCAGCCAGAGCCAGGCTACCCTCCCTGACTGCGTGCACAGTATAACACGTGTACTGAGAGACAGTCACACAGACGCAGTGTATACTGCAGTATATAGTTTGTATACTGTGCTGCGTATTACAAGCGTCACCACTGAAGGAAAGTGCTGCATACAACACACACAGCGCACTTGCATTTTTGGTGTCAACCCCTACCCTCCCCCCCAATAAAAAAATCGATATACTTTAAAAATTTACACTTTGTGAAGCATATTAGCTCCAAAGTATTTTGCTGGCTGTCAAGCCACACAAAAATTTATACAATGTGTAGCCAAATAGGAAGGGGCAGCTTTGGCAGGGGTGGCAAGTAAAGTAGTATGAGTTTGTATTTAACTGCAGACCCAAGAACGAGAAGCGCTGCTGTTAGTGGTGGGCATCTATTATTACCGATCCTTGAACAAGAGGTAGTAGAGTGCATGACCCAGCCAGGGTCAAGTGATTGTACCCTTTTCTCATCCCAGTCCCAGACACAGGCCTCACAGGTGTCCCAAACAGTCCATGATACACATGTTCCTCCTACTTCTTCATCCTTGGCTGGAAAGTCTTGTGTACAGCAGTATGTAGAGGAGTCCCACCGAGGGGTTGGAGAGGCGGAGCTACAAGCATTCCTTGAAGATGCTCAGTTGTTTCAGTCATCTGACGAATAGAGAGTCAGTTCACAGGCTTTCCCCCACTTACTTTTCACTCGAACACTCTGAGCTAGACTAGCCAATTCAAACTGGCTCCAAAAGGTTGTTACTTACTTTCCTCACATACAGGGAAACTATCTCGTTTGATGATGATGATGTCCTTGATCCGATATGGGGTGAACAAAGAGATCATCATAGACAGAAATAAGAGGAGGAGGAGGAGGAAGAAGAGGAGTAGGAGTTTGCAGAGCGTCCTCAAAGGGGGAGAGGGAGGAAGAGGGTAAAAGCTGCCCACACTCTGCAGTCTTCACGTACCAGTGAGGCAAGTCATAGTCGTCCATCATCGGAAGCTGTCACCACAGCTGTGCCTCAAAACTTGCAGACCACCACCACGAGCACCAGCTCCAGAGCACCTTTCGGCCCAGTTCAATGTTCACTCGTGGGAATTTTTTAATGTCCAGAGTGATGACAACACTATGGTCATCTGCAAACTGTGTGCTAAACACTTGAAACGAGGCAAAAACCCAAACAAACTTCATGAGCAAGTTTCATGAGCACACATTTAAAAAGCCACCACCCAGTAACCTGGTGGAAACACCTGGTCAAAGCACAGAGCTCTGTGCGACCACCTCTGCCCAAGAAGCAAGCTCAAACTGATAGATCTTCCTCCGCGGCCTTTTCTCCTTCTGCCACCAAAGTTACCCATGCTGCTGCCAGCAATTTGAGTGGGGCATGTAGCCAAGCATTACCTTTTTCAGGCTCCACCAGCGGTGAGCAGGAGCTCCAACGCAGATCGGCTGCTGTTTGTCGCATTGCTAGCAGTCAAGACCAGGTATCATTGCCATCCCCCACACCTTCTACCCCATTGTACAATCTTTCTGTGGTTAGCATTAGCAGCATCCAACCTTCTATCCCCCAGATGCTGGAGCGCAAGAGGAAATATGGCCCAAAACGACCCCAAAACAAAGCTAATCAATGCAGCAATTGCACAGCTTATTGCGTTAGAGCTCTTCCCTTACCGGCTGGTGGACTCCAATGCGTTCTGTCACACATTCCTCTGCGCAAACCCACAGTACGTTATGCCCAATCGAAAGTATTTTATAGAAAAATGTGTTCCTGCTTTGCATGAACACATGCAGAGCAATGTGTCCGTGGCCCTGCAGCACTCAGTTTCTGGCAAAGTGCACCTGACAACCGACAGTTGGTCAAGCAAGCATGGAGTGGGAAGATATATTTCCTATACAGCTCACTGGGTAACTTTGGTGGCAGTAGGGGAAGGTGCAGCTGCAGCAAGGCCTGCATAACTAGCTCCACCCAGAGCACATCGCCACGCAATCTCCTCCTCGACCTCCACTTCCACCTCCTCCTTTGACTCGTGCGCCTCAACCTCTTCCTCCGGCAGCATCTGTTCACTGCCAGCAACAACCTGCAGTTTGCTATTTCAGTGCACAATTCAGACGTTGCCACCCAGTCCTGAGGTTGCCAAACCTGGGTTCCCTCAGCCACACGGGCTCAACCATTCTAAGTGCCCTGCGCAGGCAGGAAGACATATGGCTAACTCCCAACAGACTCCAGACAAGCAAAATTGTGCATGACAACGGGGCAAATCTGCTAGCAGACCTGTGTTTTGGGATACTCACACACATACTTTGCATGGCTCACGTCATGAACCTGATAGTACAGCGCTTCCTCAGGAAATACCCAAGCCTCCAGCCATTGTTGATAAAGGCCAGAAAGTTGTCTGCGCATTTCCGCTAGTCGTACACAGCCAGTGCCAGATTGGGGGATTTACAGCGAAATCTCAATCTGCCGGTGCACCAGGTAATTTGTGATGTGGCCACTCGTTTGAATTCCACCTTTTACATGCTGCAGCATCTGGTTTAACAACAGAAAGCAGTGGTGGATTACGAGTCTGTTAGTTTCAGACATATACCTACATTACCTTTCTTCAGCTCTTCGGAGTTGCTGCAAATTGAGGACTTATGCACTATATTGTCACCTTTTGAAGAGGTGACCAGGATGATCAGCAGGGATCAGGCCAGTGTCAGTGACACCATCCAATCATATGCCAGCTGGAAGAGATGATGGTGGATCTTGGACACGACACAGAGCGGACACTGCAGCAAGAGATGACGTTTCAAACATCATCACGGACAGGTGTGCCTAACTAGGTATAGTACACCACAAATCCAGGATAAGGAGGAGGTGGAAGAGGATGAGGAGGACATTGCAGGCATAGGAGAAGCGAAGGTAGGGGCAGAGGAAGATATTGAGGGTACATGGCATCCATCCACCCAAACACAAGGCAGCATGTTACGTGAATGGCAAGACTAAGCGGAGGAGGAGGACAACCCTGTGCTGCTGTTCGACCAACAGGAGTGTGGGTCCTGAATTACCTCAGCTGTGGGAACTTTGAGCCACATGACAGCCTTCATGCAGGAGTGCATAGCCAAAGATCGGCGCATACAACACATAAAAACAAAGACTGTTGATTATTGGATTGCTACATTACTTGATCCATGTTCCAAGCCTAGGATACAACAACTCATCTTGCCCCAATACAGGGGACCTAAAATTCAGCACTACCAGGAAGTGCTTGTAAGGGACTTGTGCTCAGCCTTTCCGGCTGCCAGCAGCATCAACAGGGATCCCTATGGCAGTTTCACCAGCCATGGGAGCCAAACAACTACCTTAAGCAGCATGGGTGGCAACAGGAGTAGAGGTCCTCTAAGCCAAACTATGCAGGCTTTTTACAGCGGAAGCAAGCCGCCAGTCATGCAGCAATTGCCAATGACACTCAGCAGCGCTACTCAGTTATGGTACAGGAATCAGTTTGGACAGCAAGCGGAAGTGTATTTGTATAAAATATGACTTAGATCAGGCAGCACAGCACAATGACAACAAACCTATAAAACTACCACAAATGAACAGAGGAGTTGTGCAATGTTTGTAATGACAGTTTCTGTTGTTTAGCAAATCTTCTGCAATGTTTTGTCATTTTTTTGAAACTAATATTCAGTACAAATGTCTGCATAAGGCATTCGTTCAGGCATTTGTAGTGTTTGCTACTTCATGAACTAAGAAGTAGAAATGTAGCACTGATTTCCATGATTTTTCGACTCCTTCTGAAGCACATAAGCATTTGTGAATATTTAGAAACCGTCATCTTGCTAACCCTATTAAAAAGGTAACTCCTAAACTTAAGTGCATTAACTAAAAGCAACCAATCAGAATTCATATTGCACTGGTAAGACTTCATTTATTTATGGGTGTCATGAATTACTGCACTTTATTTCAATTAGCATCCAAGAATAAAAAATTTATGTACAAAATGTTAGTAGAACTATTTTTTGAAAAAGGATTTAATATATTACACCAATTACCTAAATAATCATCAAGTTATCTCTTTTTAGTGCCTGGTACCAAACATTTAATGTATTTCTTAGTAACCTCTGTATAATTTTAGGCTTCAAATACAAACTTATTTTTTCCCTGGGCAATCATTTTGTTATTCTGTTTACACATTGATGAATAAAACATAATTTTGATATATCAACAGCCTGAATTTTGTATAATACCAGCAGCGATCTTAAATGTGGAGTAGCACACCAGTCATGCTGAGTATCGTGCTCCAGTCACCCCTAGTAATGAAGCAAATATTCACTTGGCCTTGGCAAAGCTATTGAATTTAAAATGTTTCCAGTTTGACTGTTCAAAAAAAATGTATATAGTTGACTAAGCTGTGAAATATCTGCTACATTAGCAATGCGCTGTTTATTTAGATGCCTTGGATTTAGATTTTTATGCTGTGTGTTTGTTCAACTTACATTGACCAAGGAGACAGCCACTGAAATGAAAATAATCAGAGGCCGTAGACAAGCTTTGTAGAATAAAATGGAAATCAGTGGAGTTATTAAAGACTACAAAAGGAATGTATATTGGCTTTGTGTGTGTCTGTGTGT
>NC_092859.1:66624747-66632403 GCF_032062135.1 Pyxicephalus adspersus
ATATATATGTGTGTATATATGGTCAGCACTACAAAAAAAACTGTTTTTGCCAGGAGATACAAGTGTTTTTCAGTTTTATATTTTCTTATTTATAATGTTCACAATCTTTACCTAAACCTCTTCTGCAACACCCATCTATATTCCTCCATTTGCAGAGGCTTTCTAAAAAAAACTACCCAGGAAGATAATTTTGTAATAGCAAGTATGTGATTTCTGGTGGGCTGCATAGAGAAAATTTGAAAGTAGCAAGGAGAACTGAATATGAAACTTTGGGGGTGCTAGCGAACATCCGGTAAATTAAATGACAGAGAGAAAGAGCCTTAAGACAGCGTGCATGGCTTTGAGAATGAGGAGTGCAACCCAATTTGTATTATATACTCTACTGTATAATAATAATTGTGCATATCTGTTCACACTTTTGTTGTATATATTCCTCCCACACGCCAAGCAAAAAATAATTGGCTTCTTCTCAAAGAACTTATCGGCTAGGTTCTCACCTGCCTGGGGACCAAGCAATCATATGCAAATCCTGGCTGCACACACTTGGCCTGCCACAATGTCACTGGTAGCATCTGCAGATTTGACAGCAGTGGCAGTAAGCAATACTGTACCGCTCACCGCTGCCCCCATTCATCCTGATTTGAATATACCTATATACTCTGTAAAAGCACAGAATAATACATCAGTGCTAAAAAAATCTTGGAATTAAACAAAGTAGATTCTTACATTGCCTTTATATGCAGCTGGCTCCAACACTGATATATAGTACTAAAATTATAGACAAGTCTGAACTTTGCATAATTGTAATACACAATTAATTACTTCCCACAGCTTACACTATGAAAGCATAATTGATAGCATTTTATTATAGTTTCTGTGGATATTTTTATGCTGAGTTTGTGAATACAATCCAACAGAGTGTATAATTTAGTGAACCAAGAACTATGATGTTTATTAAATGATGTCTCCATAATTAGTATATATTTTCTTTTCCCTGCTTATTATTTATATATCTCTTTATAAAGCCTATACTTAAAAAGTAACCCTGTTGTGAATTATCTAATCTCTAGTATTTCCTGACATTATACAGTACATTTATTGAAATTTCTACATGACTGCAGGCAAATGCTTTCCACACAATTATGTATTTTAACTAACAAAGTTACTGAAAGCTTTTTTAGTTGAAGTTTATTGTTTCTCATATATAAGTATTTCTCTTGTTGATTTGTTCATCTTTTATTTCAATCTGAAAGATGCCTTAGAAACCTATTCACAAATACTATATATAGGACAAACATATTCACACATTCAACATTTTCAGATTTCAAGTTTCCAAGCAGCATCAGTTACCTAGGAAAAAAAAAAGAAATTGACAACCACGCCAAAAAATTTGTCATTTTTAATATCTGTTATTTATGTATAATAAATCTTTTTTTCCATACAATTTTAGTATGGATTATATTAGTTTACTTTATTTTAATTCTCTTTTCTGGGCTGCTGTGCTCCATTAGCCTCTTTCTGAGACTTCCTGTCTATATGGACTCACATGGTAAACTGTAGGGTGCATATTATTATTGTGGGCAAGCTTCCTGCTATTGACAACAGCAGACTGTGCATCCATGTGAGATGTTTCATGGTTTCTGCCTGTAAAAACATTTTAAAATGGTTCTTCCTGCTTTCCTGCTCATAATTTCTATTTTCAAAGAGTTTGAAAGCTAAAATCAAATGTCATTTTATCATGGTTGATCTTAAGGTGCTTCTTTAGTGTAATGAAAGTTGATCTCTACCTCTCTAACAGTGCTTACCCCTGCATTCAAGCAGAAATGTTATTGCACTTAAACATTGACACCACTATGAACATGTGTTATTTACAGCCATAACCATTTCATCTTCCATTTGTTGTTGTGTGCTTACCAATATCTCCCAAGAATTGTAATTATAACTGTACTCAGCTGTAATACTTTATGTCATTGCTCTTAGAACTTTGTATGCTTTGCTGCAAAACAGTAAAGAGCAATGCCAATGCAAAAGACGCATATGAAAAGAAAGAAAAAAGAAAATACTGCAAGGAAGAAAAAAAAAAGAAAAGAAGAATGATAAAGAAAAAAAGAAAGATGAAATAGAGACAGCTTAGGACCACTGTCTTGCTGAAGTGTCACTATTTGACTTGCTCTGAATCTTAAAGCCGAACTAAACTCTCATTGGTGTAGGTGAGCTTTTGCCATAGTAGGCAAGTATGCACAGCACATATTTACCTTTGTCCAAGCTCACTGTAGTATTAACAGGTGCAAAGACACAATGCAGGTGCAGTGTTGCATTCCCTGAAGCTTCCATCTTCACTGACAAGTTTCTGGGATCCACTGTGATGTTTTTTGACCACTGGGCAGCCACAGATAGTGTAACTGGAGTTACATTATCTCCAGCATCTAGGTCTAGTCTCAGCAATGCTGAAAATAGAACAAAACTCTAATAACTACAAGGTGTAATTGCCTTTGCGTTTCTCTGCCACCTCTACATATAGTTACATAGTAGGTCAGGTTGAAAAAAGACAAAAGTCCATCAAGTTCAACCACTGGGGAAATAAACATATCCCAGATTTATCCCAGTTGGTCCAGAGGAAGGCAAAAAAAAAACCCTGGTACAAATTGCTTTAACAGGAAAAAAATTCTTTCCTGTTCCTATTCCATGAGGCAATTGGATGTCCCCTGGATCAATGGTCATTATAATTTTTACTTTAAAGCCTCCTCCGGGGTGGTAACCCCGAGTGTGACTCCTCTTTCTTCCTCCGGTCGGCATTCTCTGCACTCCATGAGTCATTAGGGAGTTCCCTGTGACGTCGGTGAGTGCGAACAATCCATTAGGGACGGGGCGGGAAATTCAAATCTACTGTATTTGTATTGCATTCAATACAAAATGACTGTATTGTATGCAATACAGTGGATTTATAAGTGTAAAAGCAGTACATTGTCCTTCATTAAAATGTATTTTACAGTATAATATAATAGTATAAGTATATGTATTTTTTTTTATTTAATTTTAATTTTTTTTAATTATTTATTTTATTATTTTGACATGATTTTGTGTTTCAAGCTTTTTATACTCATACTAATATAATATACTGTAAAATAAATTTTCATGAAAAACAATGGACCGCTATTAGACATATTAAACACGGACAGAAATGAACCACCCAGGAGGTTATTACCCAGTTTGTAATGATTTCAAAGTGAATAATTGGGAATAGAGTTCTCTATATGTACCATATATGTTTATACAGGGTGATCATATCCCCCCGTAAATGGCTCTTCTGAAGGGAGAATAGATTCATTTCAGCTAATCTCTCCCCATAGCTGAGCTCCTCCATTCCTTTTATTAGTTTAGTTGCCCTTCTCTGCATGCTCCCCAATTCCACAATGTCCTTTTTTGTGAACTGGTGCCAAAAACTGGACCGCATATTCCAGATGTGGTCTGACCAATGCTTTGTACAGGGGCAGGAGTATGTCTTCATCTCTGCAGTCTATTCCTCTTTTGATACAAAAAAGTATTTTTGCTAGCTTTCGATATTGCAGCTTATCATTCCATGCTGGTATTAAGCCTATGATCTACCAGAACCCCCAGATCCTTTTCCATTTCTGACCCTCCCCAACTGTATTCCCCCTAGACAGTATGAAGCATGCATGTTGTTAGCCCCCAAGTGCATAACTTTACATTTATATATTTTAAATGTCATTTGCCATTTTGCTGCCCATTCAAACAGTACATCCAGATTAGGGATGAGCGTAAATTCGCCAATCGAGACACCTTAAAGATCGGTTCAAGGAACAAATTTTAACTTATGAAAAAATTACATTGTTTTGATGGTTGACATGTTTCACTGATTCTCTTGACTTTTCCTGCCATTGTTGACGCATTGTACAGCTACTTACACAATTCAACTGTTACTTTTTTGGTGATTCAATCTATAATATTAAATATTGTTCAAAAACATGTTTTCATACTTTTGGGATTTTTTTAAAATTTGCTTTTCATATTTACCAGTATTACTTTAGTAGATTTTATGTACTTAAATTACACCACTAATCATAAATGGATGTTCTTTCCCTGGCAGCTTGTAGATCCTATCATGAAATGTAAGTTACAATGAGGAAAGAAGAAATTTTTATACTATTTGTCAACTCAATATACTCAACAAACCTACAGAGCCAAGGACACGTGAACAAGGACAAAAAAAGATACACTCACAGTCTGAAAATGAAACTCCTAATTGAATTCAATCAATGCTCCAAGGAAATTAAAACACAGAAATCTAAGATCTGTTTTCGGAAGGAGAGATAAAGAACATACTGTGAAGTCAATGACACAAACTTTCTTTCAGGAAATGCAATTTTTAAACTATTGCTCGGGTCTCCAGGGACTAACAGGCATTTTTGGTAACTTTGGAAACTGAACTAATGAAACGTAGACCTTGTCATAGAAACAATTCAGATACCTAAAATACTTACCAATGATAGGTTAGAGACTAAAGATTGAAGCCAGGTTGGTTTCATGACGAACAACCTTAATTTTCACTTTACTGGCATTTTTTAACATCTAAATGGCAAGGCAAACATGTATAAAGCTGTTGATCTAAGGTCATAGGAAAAGTGTTTCTGAGTAATGCTTTTTCAGTTAATTGAGACTGCTACTAAACAATTCATATGAATAAATGTTCCCTTATGTTTACAAAAAAAATGAAAATAGCAGATTTTGTCAGATATGGCAATCAGTTCTGTTTTTTGTTTCTTTCTGATCTCAGAAAATAAATTTACTGCAAATAACTGCAAAAGAAAATGTTGAATCACATACAGCCAAGCACATCAAATACCCCATGGACTAAAAGGAAAAGACAATAGCTTTTACAGCTTTCATGTACTGTATAAAAAAAAAACAAAAAAAAAAGCGAGCAAGTACAAAACAAATTTGCTATCTCCAAGCAGAATAAAAAAAAAGGTTAGCAAAGTAGTTTATAAGCCATCTTTTATTATAATAGTGACTACTTTCTTACTATTATATTTAGCACACAGTATCCCAGTGGCATTGTTTCTTTCTTTTTAGTACAAATTGTGTTTGGGGAAAAAGAAAATCAAAAGGCTTTTAACAAAGCCTTTTAACAACTTTCCTTTCATAAAAAGAACTGGAGAAAGAATGAGCAATATTGAACTGACCTTGTCAAATTTTGCTTTCCTGTGATGCTTAAAGAACAGGTCATATTACACTACTTTCTGTACTAGAATGAAGAATTTAAGAGCACAGGTGCTAGAAATTGGCTTGCAATTAGCACTTGCGCAGTCTGTCAGAATTGGCTGTTTGTTTTTTTTGCAATTGGACATTCCATAATCATTTTATGATATGATCCTTTAGATTTGTACACCAGTAAACAGATATTCAATTAAATAAAAAAATTAAATAAAGTTGAGAAGGATTTAAAGGTCAAAAGTATTTTTTATATATATACATAATTATATACTACAATAATTATATATAAACAGACACACAAACATATATATATATATATATCTATAAGAAGCAAACAAGAACTTGTGTGTGCTTGTGACTTTTGTGGGAAAATTTCGTCCGATGGCAAGGTTTAGCCTGCGGAAAGTTGCAATATTTACCCCCAGGCGGCTCCTCCGATCAGGCATTGTAAGCGTTTAGATAGGCGCCTATGTAGAGGAGCTGAACTCGGTTAACTCTTGCCTAACAGGAAAGAAATAAGTCATTTTAAAATATGCTTATTTCTTAGCTCATATAGATGTTTTAAACATTTGAACAGCACAAACATTTTTTTAGGGCTAAGATTAATATGTGTGCCATGAGAAAGAATGCTTTTTTAGGGAACAGTGAGTTTAATGCAAGCTCGCCAGTGTGAAACTGCTGGGGCTGCGCCTATACATCGCCATCAAGAGATCGCTTCAGTTGATGACTTCCGTGCGAGTACGCCACCACCTCAGATTTGGTTGATAAATTGATTTTAGGGCTCTGATTTTGGAACGCGAATACGCACGCGCGTCGAGCTTCCGATTTGGCTTGATGAATCAGCCTGCCCATCCTTTATGATTTTTTGTTTTTCACTCCTTATTTGTATTATTAAATTAACTAACTAAATGTAAACAGTGCATTTTGGTCACATTAAATACTGTAAATACCACCTGACAGAATGAATGCAAATCAGATTTTAAAAACCAATTTTATTATATTTAACTTTTAGGAAACCCTAATCTACCCTAAGTAACTTTATTTTCTCCTTCACTTGATGTGGAGAAGTTGTAATTTTTCTGCAGATTTACTTCTTTTTTCCCTTTTTTTTTTTTGTGTTACTTTTTTAGTTTGGAAAATGAAAATTTTGACACTATGTAAGTGCAAATGAATTATTGAACAAACAATTGGAATGTATGGTATACAATTCTTGAACTGAAGTTGCTGTATTTTGATTTAAAGCTAAATGAAAATCTCTCATTAATCTTCTGAGGAAACATATGCTTTGAAACATGTCAAAAGTAAAGAGAGATCGTTAATGTTTATACACATTTGTATTCATTTCAAATTAAAATGACTAAATCTGTAATTTTTTACCTAACAAATTTTGTATTGCTCCTATATTAGGGTTATTCTTTTTAATGCATGGTGGAACCTGAAAAATGACATATCTGACTAAAATCAATAAAGAACTAATCTATAGATATATATAAAATTGAATGTATGTATGTGTGTATGTATGTTCCACCGTAACTCGAAAACACATGTAGACATTTCAACCAAACTTGCTATACATATGACTGAGACTCATATGAGTGCACCAGTCATCTTTATACAGCGCTGTGCTATATGTCAGAGCTATATTTGGATATATGTATGTATGTATGTGTGTATGTCATCACTAGGAAACGCATTGACACATTTTAACCAAACTTGCTAGACATATGACTCAGACTCATATGTCACATGTGAGTGCACCGCTTATCTTTGTACAGTGCTGTGGTGTATATCAGAGGTATATTTACATGTATGTATGTATGTATGTGTGTATGTATTGCTCAGTGACAGTGTGCTTTTTGCTTACATACTTTTATGTGCACTCTTTTACAAATTTCTGGCCTGTAATAATTCCTTCGATAAAACGTAAGGCAATTGGCTGAGTGCAATCAAAGGCAAAAAAAAAAAAAGCACCGTAGACAAGAAAATCCTGAGAACAGGAATGGAAGACTTGCCACGCTGCGCGAGAGAGCTACTACATCTAGAGCTTCAGAGACAGTACAACAGCATGAGGCCCGACTACAGGATAACAGGGATAGAGCTACTACATCTAGAGTTTCAGAGACAGTACAACAGCGTGAGACTTGACTACAATAAATGAGAGAAAGAGCTACTACATCATAGAGCTTCAGAGAAAGTTAAACAACGTGAGACCGGACTACAGGAAATAAGAGAAAGAGCTACCACATCTAGAGCTTCAGAGACAGTTCAACAGCGCGGGACCCGAGTACAGGAAATGAGAGAAAGAGCTACTACATCTAGAGCTTCTGAGACAGTACAACAGCTTGAGGCCCAACTACAGGATAAGAAAGATAGAGCTACTACATCAAGAGCTTCGAGGACAAAAAAACAGCGTGAGACCCG
>NC_092859.1:66632600-66637918 GCF_032062135.1 Pyxicephalus adspersus
CCCAACTACAGGATAAGAGAGATAGAGCTACTACATCTAGAGCTTCAGAGACAGTACAACAGCATGAGACCGAACTACAGGAAATGAGAGAAAGAGCTACTACATCTAGAGCTTCAGAGACAGTACAACAGCATGAGACCAGAGTACAGGAAAATGAGAGATAGAGCAACTATATCTAGAGCTTCAGAGACAGTACAGCAGCATGAGGCCTGACTACAGGAAATAAGAGAAAGAGCTGCTACATCTAGAGCTTCAGAGACAGTACAACAGCGTGAGACCTGAGTACACGAAATGAGAAAAGAGCCAGATGATCATATATCCCATGGCTCACAGGAAACCTCTCGAGGCCCTTCACATCACTCTGCGACACTTCATCTGTGAGGAAATGTCAACCTATTGGGAGGAGCTCTGGCACTCCTCTGTGGGGATTTTCGTCAAACTCTGCCCGTCATCCCACAGTCAACAGCAGCTGATGAGATCCGCGCATGTTTTAAACATTCATCTTTGTGAAGACACTGTGATAACTTTAAAGCAAAACATGAGAGTACATCTGGGGGATAAATGTGCTCTAATTTTCTCTAAAACAATAGTCAAAATTGTAGAAGGTAGGTTACCAGTTGAGTTTTCTGGCAAGATAAAATTGCCATCTGATTTCTGTAATCTGGTTTCATCTATTGGAGAGCTAATAGATGCAGTCTATCTAGCAGTTTTACAAAACAATCACAATTTTAACTGGTTGCGAGAGGGGGCCATACTTGCTGCTAAAAATAAAGAGGTCCACAAAATAAACAATCAAATACTTGCCATGTTACCAGGCGTAGTCACTGAATACAAGCCTATCGATACCATAGTAGATGCCGATGAGGTCATCAATTTCATCAACAGAATTTCTAAACTCACTTGATCCGGCTGGATTACCACCACATCTTCTTTTACCTAAAGCCGGCTCTCCAATTAATTTACTATGCAACCTCGACCCACCAAAACTTTGCAACGGCACAAGGTTTTGTGTTAAGAAGCTGCTGGCAAATGTAATTAAAGCCACTATCTTAACAGGAAAGGGAGAGGGTAAAATAGTTTTTATCCCATGGATACCACTCAATCCCATGGTTCTCCCTTTTCAATTTAAGAGATTACAAATTCCAGTGAGACTTGCGTTCTCTATGACAATCAACAAGTCACAGGGGCAGATTATTACGTACTGTGGAGTGGATTTGAGACCACCCTGTTTCTCCCACGGACAACTTTATGTTGCTTGCTCAAGGGTAGGTTTGCCCAAGAATGTATTTATTCTTGCTACTGGAGGTGAAACTAAAAATGTTGTTAATAATCAAGTTTTGTGGTAAAGTAATATTATACTAAATTTGTCAAAGATTTTACATTATAATTTGTATATTGTACTTGTACTAAAAAATAATTTCTTTGATGTACCACTATAGCTTTATTTGATTCCTGTTCCTGTATAATATAAGATTGCAATAAATAAATACCCGGGCAACGCTAGGTAATCAGCTAGTTGATAATAAAGAGAAAAACAAGATAAACAAGCATTTGAAAATTGGAAAGTGTATAAGTGGATAAAAAATAAAATCACAATTAAAGATCAAAAAACAAACAACAACATTTTACAAACAACTTTATTCAAATGAAACATTTGCTAAAAGGTCACAATAAAATATAAAAAAAAACATTAAACAAAACACACACATCACTAAATTTACATAACAAAAAAATTAAAAAGAACAATCAAAACACATGTAAACCCATTGTAATACACCTGGGCTCACAAACCACAGCCAACTCAAAGAATCCTTTGTCAAGATTTATTGGTAGTCATAAAACAAGACAGGGTTAATCACAGATGATTAGTCCAATAAGCGCGGCACAGAGGGGTAAAGCAGAGACAGGTCAGGAACAATCCGAGGTCAGAGCAGGCAGCAGGTAAGAATGGTCATAAACAATCCAAGGTCAGGGCAGGCGGAGTTCAAGCAGAATCAGGTATCAGACCAGGTCGCTATGGTAATGACAAAACAGGTTATTATAAACCGACACAGAGAGCGCACCCAACCACACTGTACTCACAGAGGCTTATAGCGGGCAATGATGTTCAGGACAGGTTCTCCTTAAATGGTCAGAGTGCCCAATGACCTTGCGCCACCTGGCGCCATTTGATTGGAGGGTAACTGAATCTCCTGCGGTCAATCAAACTACCTATGTCCCGCACTGCAGCGAGGCAGCTGAGTGCCATGCCCTCGGGGGGTACAAGAGGCACGTGTGGTAGCGTGCACACCTCTTCCCACAGCACCCCTGGGACGTGCCCTACATTGCACATCCACAGGAGTGCTGAGAACAGGACTTTCTGTAATCACGTCCATAGGGATGGTGGGGATGCCGCCTGGCCGAACAGTAGTTCAGCTAGAACGGATCCCTCCGCCTGCAGGGAGAGACACGCTGCGAGCAGGGCAGCAGCCTTGGTCATGCTGCCTGCTGCAGTGGGGTCTCCTTCTGTGGCTGTGATCCCCAGGGACGCCGCAGGCTCGCTGGACAGGTAAGTTCCTTATACCCACACTTCCATTTAAGGCCAAAATAGTTCAAAATGGCCAAACAAATATTGCATTCAAAAATACTTACCAAACCAATATGACATTTTGACCTATCAAGGGTGAAAAACTGGATTAGAAAATATTTATGCAGGACAAACATTTCAAAGTGTGTTCCCCCTGCAACAGCGTCTCTGTACTGATGAGTCATCGAAGGAGTTCCTGGTGACGTCCATGTGGGTGTTGCCGGTAGGCGTGGCCAGCGGGAAATTCAAATTTTTTTTTTGTTTTGAATTCAATACAAATAACTGTATTGAACAACCCCCTGGCGTACCTGGAGGTTCTAAATGACAAAGCCATACAAAAAATTGTTGAGGAAACCAACAGGTACGCCGAGCAACAGTTAGCTGCCACATCCAGCAGGTTTTCCAGGACCAGAAAATGGGAACCTGTCACTGAAAAGGACATTTGGCTGTTTCTGGGTCTAATTATTTAGCAGGGAGTGGTGGGGAAGCCCCTGCAGAAGTGGTATTGGTCCACTAATAGGCTGATCGCTATCCCTTTTTTTGGAACAGTCATGTCTGAGTACCGTATTTGCCTAATAATGGAGTTTCCACATTTTGTATGTTGTATCAGATATTGTTGGAGAACTTCAGAGACAGCTATGTCCCCCAAAGAGAAGTAAGAGAAGTAATCCGGTTCTACTGCCCGGATTGTGTACTTGTTTCAAAATATATCACACCCGGAATGTTTATTAGTTGTTTATTAGTTAGATTTTTGTGTTTTTTATTTAAAGTTTATTATTAAATTTAATTATTATTATTATTATGACATGATTTTCAAACTTTATTTGTGTTTCAAACTTTATTTTACTCAGATTCTTGTTTGGACATATTCTGCTGGGTCATGCCTAAGAATTACAGGCCTACAATGAATAAAATTTTTCATGAAAAAAATGTACTGCTTTTTGACATATAAATTCAGAAAGAAATGAACCGCTAGGGAGGTTAATAGATGCTTTCTAAATAATGATGAAAAGTGGATAGAAGGAAAAAGAAAAATAATAAAATATATAAAAGATATAGGAGTGAGGGTGATATATGACAAGTTAAGGTATGGGTAAGAATAAAGATAAAGATAATTGCACCCGCCTTCACCTGCAAGAGCAAATACCCATAGATTTGCAGGTCCTGATCAAAGAAAAATGGGGGAACTTTTTAGCACAAACGAGGAAGGGGTTAAGGAGCCAGACATAGGCAGCCATGTTGGAAGCCCTCTGGCTCTTATACATGCACCTATGTTAGAGATTTTTCCATGGGTGCTCCTGTCCTTTGTAAGGCGGGTTAGGTGAACTAAGTTTGCCAAAGTAATAATACAGATATTAGATTTATGAGATATGATCAGGGGATGTATGATTTGTAATAATATTAGTTATTATAATATTATGTATAATGTGAACAGATATAAATATAAGAAATAAAATATATAATCTTAGCGTGACTGTTTCCTTGGAATCAGTAATTGGTAGGTCCAAATTAAACAATAAAGCAATGTACATTTAATAAATATCACATATAAAACATTGGTTACAAACAGTCTTAACAAATATTTCTTCAAATATTACAAGGGAAGTGATGATACATAATAAATATGTAACATAATAAATATGTAATATGTAAGTATGTAGCAATGGTTACAAATTTTCTTCATAATACTGTTTTCAAATATCACTAATAAAGAGGGTAAAGCAAGGACTAACAGGACAAAACAATATTACAGTGTATTGAAATGATGTTCAGGATCATCAGATAGGAGTATGATATAATATTATTAAGGTAATTGATGATATGAATGATGTGAATAGCTGTTGTTCATATAAATGGTTTAAATAAAAACATATCATTTAAGCCAGGTGGGCTGGTTGCATTAAAGTGGAATATCCACCTAGTTTCCAATTGTAATAACATTATCAATATCGCCCCCTTTGGGGTTTTGAGGGATATGATCCAGTAATGAAAATAAGAAAACACTGTTATCAATGTTGTGTCGGGTGCGGATATGGTAATTTTTGTTTGTCATAGGGTTATCCAATGAATCTTGGTGGTAGGTACTTGGTGAGAGTTTTATTTATTTATTTATTTATTATTGGTGACTCATGGCGAAAATTCACTGCATAGTTTATTTTATGTTTGGTACACAAAAGTCATTATAGATATTAATCTGGGTAGACTGGACATTTTATTGGAGAATGATGGGGAATCACTGAACGTTCATTTGTGAATTTTACATTGGTGATGTATTTAATTGGTAAACTGTAATGTCGATAGTCCTTTACAAATCGGTGACTGAAGAATGTTTTTATGTTTTTTGAAGCCACAGGTGGTAATGTATGAGGTTTGGTTTCACTCTATGAGCACATAGATGGGTGTTAGTAAAGAAACAGGAATTTTAGGTAAGAAAGTTTTTTATGTCTGAATGTGTACTTTAACCCTTCTTTACATATCAATATAAACTCATAAGACATCAATTGTTTTTGGGTGTAAGAGTTATGGTAAATTGTATACTAATGCTATAAAATTAATTGTAAATTTCGAAATGTTTATTTTTTAAATTTGTAGTATTGATTCTACTGAAGAAGTGGACTTCTTCCACGAAACACGTAGAGGATGTTACTTATCTAAACCGTTTGATACTACCCTTTGGATTTATGTGCTTAATGTTTATATTAAAAAGAATGTTTTTTACATAAAAACTGTATAAAAATACTCTGATTTATTG
>NC_092859.1:66638110-66707485 GCF_032062135.1 Pyxicephalus adspersus
AACAATATGTACCCCTGTACTTATTCCCCATGGTTGGGCATCTGGGAGTCACCTTGTTAAAGGGGGATTCCAAAATTCAGAGCACCAAATTTGTGCCGTCGAATCCCGTGTTTTTCGGGTCGGGTCTATCAGAATTCAAACATCTATATTTGGGTCGAATATAAGGACAACCCGAATTCGAACACCAACACTAGTCCTAATGTAGTCTTCAAACCAAAAATATACAACTCTGTCCTTTAGAGTTATTTATTCCGGTCTATATATTATATAGACTTCTGGTTCCGGCACCTTATGAAGTAGCAGCTTACAGAGGAGGCTCCCACTCACCCAGGTATATTTTCACCACTAGAGCGAACACTGGATCAGCCCTCCCACACCGAAAAAACAACTGGGGAAGGGCCGGGATATGCTGTCAAAGATGGCCGATGCTACTTCCACGCAGGCACAAAAGGCCCCGATCCTCCAAAACTGATGACACGGCGGAACTGTCTAAGAGCATGCATTGATCGCGGATGCCATAGCGATACTTCTGCAACTGACACTAGAAGAGGCCATTGATACGGCAATAGGTAAGGGGGTATTATCCCTTAGACAAGAGCTAGGAGACCATTGGCAATGCTGAGGGTAAACACACATCAGTTCAAAGCAAACTAATACCAGCTCAGGGCACAATTACTGCTATGGGCAAGTGTATTATTAGTTTATCAGATAAAATTGATGAGCTTGAATTCTTCTATTATCCTATTACAACTTGGGATACCCAAACCATGTCATGTAGAGAGAGCTTAACGCTTAGGCCCGCAACAAAAGGACAGTAACAACCCCAGGCCTATAAATCACTCGTTACCAGGACTATGCAGACAGATCTGCTATACTACAATCTTATAGCGTGACCTACCACTAGAAGGCACAAATCTTCTAATCTTTGAAGATCACTCAGCGGAGTTTTCCCGTAAAAGATAATGTTCCAAAAGATATGCTCTAAGCTAAACTGTAGACAAGTGCGGTTCCATCTAGCATATCCGGCTACTTTACACATTGCCAACTTTCAAGGAGCGAATCATGTATTTTCAAAATATAAAGATGCAGAGGTATTCCTTGGGGAGTGGCTTTCTTCTTCTGAACTGATGCAGGAAGCATTACCCGCGGAGTCGGTTATTGAATTGGACACCATGCATAAGGCCTCGGAATCACCCACCTCTGTAACATCAAACAAATCTTGTATGCATCCTAAACCATCACAGGATAAAGCCAGGATGAAAAGCAGATAAGAGATGTTCCTGTTCTTTTATTGTACAAGCATTTATTTATTACCTTCAGTTTCTATCTCATAAAAGGTGTGAAGTGGCACATATTCCACTGTATTTTTCTACCCGGGTGTGGATCCACACACAATTTTACTTGTTTATATGGCATCCATGAGGAAAAAGGGAAGTCCCCTAAATCTGCATTTTTGTTGGATGTTCTTTGTTACAGTTCCCACTGTGCTACCTTACCATCCTTTTCTGATCTTGATCCTGGATTTTTTCAACAGAATTGACCACAACCCACTTGTTAATCACTACAGTTATATCATCATCTTTTCAACCAAGTGACACTTTGAAGACCTATCTGGCATGGGATTGTATTGGACATCCATATTAGAATAATTATTTTATTGATTCTGACAAACTGAACAGTATTGCCCAGTGTACTGTTGTTTCCATTTTAGTATGTATATGTTCCTTAAAGGTATGGTACGTATAATTCCTTGGAAAATCAAGGGACTCCAAATAAGAGGATGTCAGTCCTGAGGCCCTTAAAATGCCTCAGGGCGTACATCACATTATTACAGGAAATGCACTTACACAAGGTAGATTTCTTTAGGATGCAAAAATTGTGGGTGGGCAAGGTACTAGGCTCTCCGGCAATAGACAGGAAAAAGCAAAAAGCAGAAGTTCTTATTCTCATGCATAGAAACTTGAGGTGTAAAGTGGTATCATCTGCCTGTGATCAGGAGGGAAGGATTTTGAAACTCACATCGAGGTTTCTGGATAGGGAATTGTATCTCTTTATTATATATGCACCAAATTCCCCATTCAGTACCTTCTTTTAAGAAGTGACTAATTGGATCACTCAAGATCCCACTAACGATAAAATAGTAGGGAGAGAGTTCAACACTGTCATGCATGCAAATGAGGATTAAACTTCTGGTCCTGGTCAGAGTACGTTGCTGGGGAATGCATTAGGGTGCCGGCCAACACAGAGGGACCCCAGCTTATTGGGTACCTTGCTAGCTGAATTTGCACAAACCACCCACCTAAACAATTGTTTGCATTACCAATTTCCAATTGAAAGGCAGTATACCTTTTTTTCTCACGTACACACATCTCAATAACTGATCGCCCCATAAAGAATCATGGTTGGCTGCTAAGGCAAATTTTGATTTGATTTTGACTGGCAAGGTGCCAGACCTGACAGTCTGACTGCTGAGTACTACAAATTCCAAAGGAGGATATTATCCGAGATTTGTGGAGTGAATATAACAAAATGTGGGAGACCAGTACATACCTCCCATATGGGAAAGAATCTTACATCAGAGTGCTCCCGAAACTGGGAAGGGATCCCAGACAACCAGCCTCGTACTGCCTAATCTCACTAATAAGTCTAGATGCTAAACTACTCCCTAAAATACTAGCCAATAGATTGCCCAGGTACTTATTGACACTAATATCCCTGCTACAGGTAGGGTTTGTCAAGGGCAGATCAGCCATGACAAATATACCCAGAGTTATTACAGTGTTATGACTAAAGTGAATATGCCAAACAACAACCACAGTCAGATCTGCCAATCATAGGCATCAACACCGAAACGGCGTTCAATAATGTACATATCCCCTGGTCATTCCAAACTCTAAGAAGAGTAGGTATTCGTGTACCATACTATAACCTGTTGGCAGCAATGTATTCTGACCCCCATGCAAGAATTATTACCCCGGGATTTCATTCGAGCTTCATACCATTGGAGCGGGAGACGAGACAAGGCTGCCTCCTATTTCCCCTGCTGTTCAACATTGATCCTTTGATACAATATATAGAAACTGTAGATTCCCTACAAGGTATTAAAATGCATGATACAGAACTTAGAGCAGCACTTTTTGCGGACAACATTTTAATATTTACATCCAACTTAACCCAGAATATTCCTAATGTACAACAAATACTAACATTGTTTGGAGAGGTGACAAAGAGAAATGCAAATGGAAACATTACCAATACCTTTTATGAAAGATGCCCCTTAAATAAAATGGTATCATTCCTCAGACTACTGTACCCACTCCAGACTATACCAATACTACTCAAGCATGTAGATATCCAATACGTGACACAATACTTGGAGAGACATTAGACGCAAACTTGACTTACCTTGTTCCATATCTAAATACTTATCGATAAGAGGAAATCCACTGTTCCCACAAGGGATGGGCTTAATTACTGTAGGTGGGTTTTTTTCACTCAAGCATCCTCAGACCAGTTACCTTGAGGGCCTTGCAATAAAAATTTGCTCTAAAATTTGCTATAAAAACAGCCAAGGTATGGAGATGCCAACTATGAATGAACATACTGAAGCCCTTTTTTGGAATATTATATTTGCCATTAAATGTTACATAGTTACATGGTTACATAGTAGGTTAGGTTGAAAAAAGACATAAGTCCATCAAGTTCAACCACTAGGGAAATAAATAAATCCCAGATATAAAACCCTAAAAGACATAGTTGTTCAAGAGGAAGGCAAAAAAACCCTGGTACAGTTGCTTCAACAGGGCAAAAAAAATTCCGTTCTTATTCCATGAGGCAATCAGATGTTCCCTGGATCAACAGTCACTGTTAGTTTTACTTTAAAGCCTTAATACCCAGTTATATTCTGTGCTTCTAGAAAAACATCCAGCTTTTTCTTAAAGCAATCTATAGTAGTAGCGGAAACTACTTCCTGAGAGAGCCGATTGCACATTTTCACAGACCTTACAGTTAAGAATCCCTTCCTTATCCGCAGCTTAAACTTCTTTTCCTCCAAACACAAAGAGTGCCCTCTTGTTCTTTGTAATGATCTCAAAGTGAATAATGGGGAAGAGAGTTCTCTATATGGATCGTTTATATATACACAGGGTGATCATATTCCCCCTCAAACGTCTCTTCTCAAGGGAGAATAGATTCAGTTCAGCTAATCTCTCCTCATAGCTTACCTCCTCCATTCTTTTTATTAATTTAGATGCCCTTCTCTGCACTCCCTCCAATTCCACAATGTCCTTTTTGTGAACTGGTGACTAAAACTGGACTGCATATTCCAGATGTGGTCTGACCAATGCTTTGTACAGGGGCAGGATAATGTCTCCATCTCTGCAGTCTATTCCTCTTTTATTACAAGAAAGTACTTTACTAGCTTTAGATATTGCAGCTTGGCATTGCATGCTGTTAATAAGTCTATGATCTACCAGAACCCCCAGATCCTTTTCCATTTCTGACTCCCCCAAATGTATTCCCCCTAGACAGTATGAAGCATGCATGTTGTTGGCTCCCAAGTGCATAATTTTACATTTATCTATATTAAATGTCATTTGCCACTTTGCTGCCCAATCAAACAGTACATCCAGGTCTGCTTGTAGATTATAGACATCCTGTATGGACTTAATTCTATTACATAGTTTGGTGTCATCTGCAAACACAGAAATGGTACTTTTATTCCCAAACTCTATATCATTTATGAAGATGTTAAAGGTCCCAATACTGAACCCTGGGGTACACCACTAATAACCTTAGACCATTCAGAGTATGAATCATAAATTACAACTCTCTGGATGCGATCTTTAAGCCAGTTCTCTATCCATTTACAGACTGACTTTTCTAAACCTATCGACCCTAACTTGCATAATACCCGCCTGTTGGGTACAGTGTCAAATGCTTGAGCAAAGTCCAAGTACACTATATCAACTGCTATTCCACTGTCTACCTGTTTACTTACTTCCTAATAAAAGAGAGTAAATTTGTTTGACAACTTCTGTCTTTCTTGAAGCCATGCTGACTATCGCTTATAATATTATTTTCTATCAGAAACTCCTCTATGTGGCTCTTTATCAAACTCTCTAAGACCTTTCCAGCTATGGACGTTAAACTAACGGGTCTGTGGTTACCTGATAATGACTTTGCTCCCTTTTTGAAGATAGGAACCACATTGGCGTCAATCCATCGGTACCTTGCCACTGACTAAAGAGTTTCTAAAAATTAGAAATAATTGCTTTGATATAACTGAGCTGAGCTCTTTGAGGACACGTGGATGTAATCCATCAGGTCCTGGTGCTTTGTCAACCTTAATTTTTCCCAGCTATTTCTCAATCATATCAATTCTGAGCCATTGTGACTTCTTTAAGGCAGTGGCTTTGCTATTATGAATTTGGACTTGAGCTCTACCATTTTCCTTCGTGTACACAGAGCTAAAAAAAAGTGTTTAGTAGATCTGCCTTGTCTTTATCCCTAGTTACCAACCTAGGGACATCCTTTAAGGGGCCTACATGCTCAGATCTGAACTTTGGGGGTTTGCCTTACTTTCCTTTGCAATCAGTCTTTCATTTTGAAATTTTGCACATTTTATCTGCTTTTTACATCTTTTGTTATATTCTTTATAGGTTTCAAATGATGAAGGTGATCCTTCATTTTTATATTTTTGAATGCCCTTTTCTTGTTCCTTATGGCTTTTTTAATATCCGCTGTAAGCCACATAGGTTTTCAGTTTAGCCTCTTAAAATTATTACCCATTGAAATATGTATTTTTTTGTTTGCTTTGTAGAACCGACTTGAAACATTCCCATTTCTGTTCTGTGATCTTTGAGGACAATATTGTCTCCAAGTCCAAGTCACAGAGCCGCCCTTACCATTAAATGAAATCCTCTTATGGTCACTGCTACCCAGATTCTCTTTTATTTGCACATTTGTTATAAGCTCTGCATTGTTAGAAAGAACTAGGTCTAGCAGAGTATCATTTCTAGTTGGGGCTTCTATAAACTGTACCATAAAATTATCTTGTATTAAACTCACAAATTTCCTCCCTTTTGCTGTTTCTGTAGTGCCATTACTCCAGTCAATGTCACGGTAGTTGAAATCTCCCATGATTAAAACACTTCCACTTTTTGCTGCTTTTTCTATATGTGCTAGTAGTTGATTTTCTATTTCTTCCTTAGCACTGAGGGGCCTATAGCAGACTCCAATAATTATTTGTTAACCCCACATTCAACTCCACCCATAATGCCTCAACCTCATCGCTTGTTCCCTTCGCAATTTCTTCTTTCACATTCACTTTCAGATCACTTCTCACATACAGACAGACACCACCACCCTTTGTTTGACTCTGTCTTTAATGTATAAAGTTAAAAACCTCCACCTGAAGAAGAAAGATGAAAATGTCACAGTAATGTTAACCAAGATTGGCTTTGAATAAGTTATTGATTTAGATGACCCTTAGTTTAACAGGTCTGGCAAGAATGTCTAAATCCAATATTTCAGCTGAATTTTGTACCTGGCAGAAAACTGCAACTGTTTTGTACAGTGATTCTTTGCATAGACATATTCTGTAGTTATCTGTTTAATTTATGCTTTGTTGTTTTTTTCTGCTTGGTTGTTTAAATCAATTTTGATTGTCAATTACAAGCTTGCAAGCAAGACAGACACATTAACTTCAATTTAATTACTCTACAAATTTCAATAGTCTTTATATAACTTATTTGTTAGAAGTTTTAGTATTCCTAATCTCTTTGCACAAGCCTGGAATTAAATGAATTAATTAATTTATTTGTGCTGAAAAAAAAAGCTTTAGCATTAAAAGTAGCACAACAACATCCTGAAGGGAGAAACGCATACAAAGTTATAGCCTTTTATCTGTGCAAACAGTCTTGTGATTCACACATCTCTGTCACACTGTTGGTGTTTCATGCCATGCTATTAGACAACATATCAGCATCTTCGCACTGCCGATTTATAATACACTGAGCAAGTAGGTGACACTGGAAGCTAAGTAAAATAGGAAATAGTGGAATTATTTATTGTATATGCAGCTTTACAGAGGTTTTTAGAGAACAGCTTTATTACACACTTTAATAACATACATGCCATCTGCATTACTTGCTAAAGGATCTGTTATTATTCTGTTTGAGTCAGTCTTTAAATTAAACATTTTTTATACTGCGGATATGAAGTGGAAAACCAGAAATATGCAGCTTTGGCAGGTAAAAAGGTTTTCAAATTATTTTTCAAAAATAATTTATTATGACAGTGTGTCCATATATATATAAAAAAAGTTACATTTTAAAGGCTGTCACTATTTATTATACTGTCCCATTAGTAAACTAGTAGTGGTGGTTGGTCATTTCCCACTGATCTGTCATTGATGTATCTGTCACTGACAGGTATAGCAGACAATAGCAGCTGCCAACATGTGGTGGAAGAGGAAAGCAAAAAAACTAGGTTATAACATAAGACAAAGCATTTATAGTATAACAAGCAATATTTTAAAGCATTTTTATTGTAATAAATATTAAACTTCAAATAATTTAACACCATGTTCAACCTAATTGAAAGTTTATCCAACTCAGTTATTACAAGCTAATATAATTCAGTTATAGTTAAGACTGGCGAGAATATACTGTTATGGGATAACCTGTGTAATCCAGCAAACCTCTATCTATCCAGTTTTGTCTAGTCTATCTTCTCCAGTCTTGGAGAGTTTTAATGAACCAGACCCACTGATGTTGAGAACAGAACCCTGTGTGGGCAATACCATTGCTTCAAAAACTGTTTGCTCTTCTTTTCTGTGAGTGCGTTTTGACTTTGGCTGGACATTTGAGTCATTGTTTTGCTGCAGAATGAATTTGGGACTGATCATATACCCCTCTAATGATATTGTATGATAGTTTTCTGCTTGTACTTTTTACTAAATACCCAAAATGAATGTGCAGTATGAGCCCCCAGGTCACTGTTGCCTGCAGACACAAATCCTCTTCAGATCTTCATTGAATAAACTGCCTTCTATTACAGCCACAAATTTATTAAACAGATTTAAAAGTTCAGAGCATGTGTAGATAAATCTATTGGCCTTGTTTCCATGGTGTATTTTTGACTGCAAGTTTTTTATGAAGACTACATCTGACCCGACTGAAACAACTGTATTTGGCTGTTACTTGGTGATTGAGGATTAGTACTTGTTTAATTTAATCAAACAATCATATACATATATAGTTACAATAGTGTTCCACTGGACATATATTGTGACCAGGGATACCAGAGAGTTTGTCTTGTTTTATATTTGTAATATATGTATGTTCTTTAATGTTCCTAAAAATCTATCTGTATGAAAACAACTTATGCTATGAGCATTTTAAATTAATAAATCCATATTCCCAAATGGCTTTAAATATGATAAAAAGTCTTTGATAACACCATTTTGTAACCAGAAATCAGAGAAGAGCTATTTTACTCTTGTAATTTAAAAACAACATCAGAAGTGGAATCCTAATTTCTGCTGCAAGTTCATTTTAATTATACAGCAGAATGTTACATTTTACTGCCCTGAGTTCCTGGAGGAGACAGATACCCAATACTTTTAATATACAGCTTTAAGCAGAAAATGTGGCACAGACTACTATGTATGGCATTAGCACTTTTGGCAATGCATGAACCAGGCAAAAAGTTAATATACATTACTAATATATATAAAAGAACAAAAACCTACCTAAATTTAATGGGATTCTGCTACTGAATCAACCCAAACATTGGGGTCAATTCAGGTGAACTGTCAGAAATGAACCAAAGAGAGGCAACACTATTTTTACTACTTTGGTAGTAGAGCCCCACCACACACTAACAGACCAATGAGTCAAATAAAGAGTTGTCCACAATAACAATAGATATTTTTGGCACAAACCCAAGACAGAATTTCAAATAAAGAACCCTGTAACTGTAAATCAAGATGATAGAAGTGTTATTTGGGGGTTGATTTGCTGCAATTTACAAGTATTTTTAATATTAATAAGAGGCCTGTGAATCATTCAGACTTCATTTTGCAAGTTTCTGAATCCATAGTCAAGAACCACCAACAACCATCAGGGGCTATGAATAGACCTGGACGTCGTGCTTCTATCGTTGTCAACCCAGAACGCCTGACCGCTCGTCACTTCACTGAATACATCCCACCAACCCAGAAAAGAGCAGCACCTACAAGGATGTGCGTGGTTTGCTGCTCAATGACCGATGACAGAGGAAGGAAGAAACGCAAAGAAACCAGGTTCTACTGTGCAGCACTCTGTTTCAAAATCTACCACACCCGGGATGTCTACTAAAAATGTAAATATTTTTTTTTTTATAAAATCTGCATTAATTTATCTTCTTATTTATCAATAATATTGCACCCTTGTTTGGAAAATTTCAGTTAGAAATTTTTGATAAAAACATTTTTTTTTGATAAATTACACTGTTGTGGTCTATTATTTCATTATTTTTTATAATAATGATTTATAATTATCTGTTATATTATAATTTATGATTATAATATAATAAATAAATATATTTGTTATACCCAGGAGTTAATCCTAGGAATTACAGGCCTACAATATAAACAAAAATTTCTATGCAAAAAAAATAGGATCACTTTTTGCATCAAAAAACTGACAGAATTAGAACGCTAGGGGGGTTAATAGGTGCATAGCATTATAGCATCATCAAAAATTGGTTTCTCTGTATCATTAAATCATGCTAGAATAGGATAGGTTCAAATGTCTTTGGCATAAAAAGATCAGTAAAAAAGTTCTATTGCAAATTGAAATTAAAGCAAAGAAAGGATCTATTTGGAACATTTGCCATACATATCTATTTAATTTGAGAGATCTACAGACAGCTAAAAGTCTGGAAGAGTCCTATTACAGAACACTGGAATTACAATATATATAGAGAGATATTTTCTTAGAAAAAGTTCAAAACATTTCCCAGAGGATAGTGTCAAGTACAGCAATTACTTTTTTAGACATGGGATATGTGCATGCTATCTTCCTTTTTGTTATTTCAATAAAGGAACTTTGCACTTCAAAGTCTGTTATTATTGTTTATTTAAACCAGACATATCAGCACATTTTTAACATTATATGAAGGTTTTGTCAAAAAAAATGTGGGATTGCTTTTTACTTTTTGGGGAGACCCATCCCATCTTTACCACTGCAGAGGTAAAGACTGAAGGGGAAACCACAGCCTCCTGGGATACATATATTAATTATCCCAGGAGGCTGTAAGTTGCTCCTTCTGTGCATGCCCGTGCATGTGTCATAAGGGGCTTTTCTAGAATGTAATAAAAAAGAGCCAATCTTACTGTGCATGCATGAGATTGGCACTTTTTTCACATTTTCAGGAAGATGTACCACCAGATCTCACATCTGCAGAGTGCGATATGGGATGACGTAAAAAGAAGCCGGAAAAAGAAGGAAGCCTGGACTGCTCATAAACTACTGGACTCGGTTTGTGCAGGCATCCACAGTTTTACACCTGTAAAAATAAGTGTTTTTTTACCTAAAGTTCTGCTTTAATCTACCCTTCTCCTCTCTTTTAAACTCTGTAGAAAGTGCAAAAAAGTGAATGTGGGAGGAGGGGGAGTTATTATATTATACTAACCTTTCTTCAATGTTTGTAGGGTAGGGGCAACAATGTTCACCTGCCAACAAGAGAAAGCTGAATAGCTCAAATTTAATGAAAAAATCTTATGCCACAGGACAAGATTTGGTCTACTTAACTTAACTTAACTTAGATGTGAGCTGGAAATAGGACTAGGTCACCCTAGATGGGTTCTGCAGAAAGAAGCTAGGGAAATCGCTAAGTCATTAGAACACATTTTTTAAAATATGATACTTTCATCCATTCACAAATTCTACTCCAGAAAAATCAATCATATTGCACTGGGCTGGGGAGACAATTGTAGCTTATAAATGAAACATTCATAATGTTTTGCAGAATATCTTTAAAATATACTTTGTATTCATGACATAATATTTATAATTAAAAAGGGGGGTCCCCCTAATATTAAAACCAAGCCATGTCTTACGCTTGAAACCTGACTTGCTAGAAGGCGGGCCAGAAAGCAGCTGTGTCCCTCTTTTCACCCATACTAAACCTGCTAGAACCTGGATGGTCAAAGAAAGATGGGCAGGAGTGTGTAGACCCCTTCCTTTTGGCCATGCTAGCTCTGTTGGCCCCAGTAGCTAGAAAAGCCATCCTTGGAGAAGAAGGGCCTTTTATCCCAACAATGTAACTCCTGAATGGTATAGAGGTCCATTGGAGGAGACCTTAGTGGAACCTAAAAGCCCCCATATTTACTTTTATTTTATTTTTTTTTATTTTTTTTGTATTGGATTGGATACTGGAGTTTGTATTCAATCCAATACAAAATGAGCGTTTGAATTTACCAGTTATGTACTTTGTATTAATTTTATATTATTTTGTATTGGATTGGATACGCAAGTTTGTATCCAATCAAATACAAAATAAAATTTGAATTTCCAAGTTATTTACTTTTATTTTATTTTTTTTTATTTTTTGTATTGGATTGGATACTGGAGTTTGTATTCAATCCAATACAAAATGAGCGTTTGAATTTACCAGTTATATACTTTGTAATTTTTTGAACTATTTTGTATTGGATTGAATACAGGAGTTTGTATTCAATCCAATACAAAATAAATGAATGAGTTTCAATTTGAATTTCCCGCACACGCGCCGACGTCATCACGCACGCAGGGACGAGCCGTCCGGTTTTTTTTTTCTCCGCCGGACGGCTTCTCGCTTCAGAGATCATCCGGCGCTGGAACAAGAAGGACGTGGACGATCAGCGGGACCAGGTAAGATGTCGGCCGGCTTCTTACCGGTCCCGCTGGCACCCGACGAAGGACACCCGACGCTGGAGAGGGAGATCGGCGGACGACGATCGACGGAGGACGACGCTGGAACACGAACACGACGCTGGATGAGCACAGGGGGACCAGGTAAGTGGGGATGGGAAAAAACTCGGGGTTAACCATCCTAGCCGTTTTTTTTTTGCCCGTACGAAGGTCGTACGATGGCTGTGGATGCAATAAGAACACAGATTCTGATGTAAATACTTAATGCTTTCGTGCAGCCTAATTTCTCTGTCATTGCACTGCTCATTTGGGAAACATGAAAATAGTATTTTTTCACTCTGTTCCTCCAAGTCATTTTGAAAACTTAGAACCGGCGAGCCAGCTGATGATTGAAATTCTGTGGCAGCAGTCGTATATGTTATTGAAAGCAAAAATGTGTCAAGCATAGAGTTATGGGTAAAATACAGTGTATAGGCAACGCGTATAACAGTTCTGCCTCTCTCACCTATTATTTCGTGCAGGAGTTCCTGACCTTCAGTTTCCATGAATAAAATATAACATAAGTCAAAATCTATGTTAAAATATAATTAACTGTGGCTTTGCCAACCTTTTTCCCAGCGTGTTTCTTTTTTGTTTATTTTCTCCAGCAGAATAATAAATACAAATAAACTAGATATAGGAGATATATTTGCACTGCCTACTGTGTTTTTCATGCCTAATATCTTCCTAAAATAAATTAAAAATATAAAATGCTGCATGTAGAAATTTATTACCATTTATGAAAATAACTAGTGGTAGAAATTGGTTTTATAATCACCAAGATTATTGGATTTATATTGATAAGACTACTACGTATACAGGCAGAGGACAGACAAGCAGCACAAAACACTGCACAAGCAGAGGTCATGACTAGATTAGCAAAAGGATATATTGAATATAATACCAAAGTTCACAAGGACCAACAGGTTCTGTGCTCATAAGGTGCCCTAGCATTTGTATCTGCTAGTGAGTGACAAAACCAATAACTGATGCTGTCACACAAGTATGATGAGCATGCCATCCTCACAAGTGGAAGTACACTAGCATGAGAACAGACTGAGAATCTTCATCATTAGTCTACTCCTTGTATACACTGCACACAAATGAGATAGGTGGTCAGTGGGAACCAAGGGTTTATACCCACCTTGACAAAAGAAAATCTTTAAGGCATGTAGAATACTAGGACAAATAATGGGCCTAATGTGGTAAAGTGCTCTAACACTGTAGAAGTAGTCTATCATGGGAGAACCTGGATGATCCAACAAACCTGAAATAATTTCCTTAAGAATCCTTTGATATTAGTTGGCAAATGTTTCCATTCCCAAACCATATTATTTCCAGGTTTGCTTGAAAACAAACTCATCTCATGAACTATGGGCCTGACCTAATAAAGTTCTCCAAAGTTGGAGAAGATACACTTTCATCAGTGAAGCTGGGTGATTCAGCAAACTTGGAATGGATTTCTTCTATTTTCTAGCAAATGTTTTAAATCCTGGACTAGATGCATTACAGGTTTGCTGGATCACCCAGCTTCACTGATGAAGTGAAGCTCTCCAGCCTTGGAGAGCTTTGATAAACCAGGTGCTGTGAGTCTATCTTCCCCAGTCTTGGAGAGGCTTAATAAATCAGGTTTAATGAGCTTGACCACATGTGAGTGTTGAGAGACTTAAAGAGGCATAGATAAAAAGCTATTGCTGTAAACAACATATTAATGTATTAATCCTTGTACCCACAAAGATGATTTAAATACTGCCACAAGTAATAGTTTAACAGAAAAAAACACCATAATTTTATATCTCTAGTAACATAAAGCTAAGTGCTCACATGTATGTATTGTCTGGTCTTGTATATGCAGGGCAGAGTTTAGGGTTACCAGCTACCTTCAAAGCAAAAACCTCCTCCCTAACTGCTCTATAATGAACGTTTTTCAACCCCCAAAGCTAGAATTCCCTCTTCCTTTGTGGAAAAAAAAGCTTACCAAACTTCAGAAGCACAGCAGCATATGGATATTAGTAAAAAGAAGTATGCAAAGGTTTTGTATTGTGATACAGCAGATCAAAGAAGCAGCCTGGGAGAGCTCACCTCTTGCATGCTTTGCTTCTGATGCCACCCTCTATGTGGGGAAGGGAACAGGATCTGCAGCTTCGTAGGGACTCTGACACATGAGTAATGTGTAGAGTGTTCTGCTTGACTGACGTATGCTGGAGCCTTTTTACTTACCTGTACCACTTTCTCCCGTCCCCTTTCTTCCCATCACTTTTTCTTATAATAACACACTGACACCTGCGGGTATGGTAAAATTTGGCCTTAAGGCAGTTTATTAACATAATATTTTAAATAACTCAACACATTACAACTGTCAAATAATTAACCCTTTCAACTTTTCCAGTATCATAACCCCTGTCAGGTGGCAGGTCCTTGACAGGTAATGACTTTATTTTTTACCACATTAACCCTGGATCTGCGTTTACCATTGATATATTTATATGCTCCCAGCTGCCACCCTACAGCCTCAGGAACCATATCAATCCCGCACCTCCAAACCAAATTTAACAACTTAACTCCAAGTTAACCAATTTTGGAGACCCCATACCAAAGATGGTTCTCCACACTTCATAAAATTTGCCACCAAACGTTGTGCAAAGACCCTGCCCATCGGCATGATCTTGCATGGAAAGGTAAGTTTGCCCAACAGCAACTGCAGCTGGCGCAAACGCAACTTCTTTCTACCTGACGCCTTAAATTCCTAAATTCCAATGCCAAAGTGTCGATCACTGTCCCAGAAAAGACAGTTCCGTCACCAGACCCTCTGTCTTGTCCTGTGCCAATGGAACCTCAGAAATTGCCAAATCCACACACTCCCGCATTGAATTGCCATTGAATTTGCGCAAGGCAGAGAATCTGGAGGAATTCTGGCTTCCGGCCCCCCCAAGAAAGGGCTGGGAACTTACCTTGGCATGTCATCAAACGCATCCACAGCCCAATCTACTTGTGATCCCATCTCAAGGACAGACGCACAGCCATGCGTTGCTGAAATTGTCCGTCATACTTAAGCCATGCCTGCCCACCATAAACCCTGTAAGCCTCAATAATGCCTTCCAAATAACCAAAAAGTGCCGAGCAATGCTCCGGCGCCAGTTCCCCCACCACGCCAGTTTCCAAAAGGGCCGCGACTCCTCATCCCCGTTCCTACCCTCACTCACCCCACCTCTGTCCTGATTGAAACGTTCCAATGGGAGAAGTGAAAAAATGTCAACATACTCACCTCGCCATATTTTCTCACGCACATCCTGTTTGAGGTGCGACCCCAGAGGCCCCTCAAAACAAACATACACCTCACCCCGCGCACTGTCACCCACACTTACATTGTGCTACCTCCGGCAGTCCAACATCACTGGCACGCTGTCCCCCACCGGTGTCCATCTCCTGCCCTCCCACCCCTTCACAAACCGACCCTGCCCTGCTGCCCGGACCCACCGCAGCCCCGGCCTACCCCCCTAACCAGCACCCACCCCTCTTCTACCCCCAAAGCCCAGAGCCCCTGTGTCCCTGGCCTGCAACAAATCATGTAACAAAGCCCTGACTCCTTCCAATACCCAAGGTACATCACAACCCCCCCACCCCACCTTTCCCCCGACCTAGCCAACATCCTACTGAACCTCCCCCAACACACCCCCCTCCCCGTTTCCCCAGACCAGAGCTCCACACGCTGAAGGCTTGCGGTCCCCCCACCAGTCAGGCAACTCACCATCCCACAAGACCCAGCCATCTTCCTCCTCTGCTGCCCGGCTTCTGGTGAAAGTCACTCTTCCGTTGACGCACTTCCTGTGACGTCACTGCACCCCAACGTGCTCCCTCTGACCCCGGAAGCAACCTGCGCCATCTTCCTGACGTTTGCTCCTCCCCTTCTTCGATTTCGCGAGACCCAATACTTCGTCCACCGGTAGGCCGCCTGCGGCCTGTTTTGCGGGGCGGTCTGGAGGGTCCCTTATGGGGCTCCTATTGCGGCGGGGAGCCCGTAAGACCTCAGGATCCAGGAGGCCTAACCCTCCGAGGCTGCGCCAAAACAGGATACATCATACAAAAAATAATATTCACCTATCAAATATAGTAACTTAACGCTACATTTGGCCCTAGTATCAAGTATATGTATCACAATGATATTCTGTAATCTTTATTTTTATGAATATGTTAATGTGGATTTCTGTTTGGGTTTATCCTATTCTCATGTGAACTTTTGTTATAATATATTCCACCCTATATAATATGTAGACCGCATGTTATATTTGCAACATCTTCACCTACCCCTGGGGAAGCCTTTATCGGACGAAGCGTGTCTGGTCTTCTGGCTGTGAGCATACTTCCCTGTTTAAATTTATGCGGCCCTGCTACATATCATTGTTGTCTATGTTTTCAGTAGGTTAAGCGATGTATAACAAATAATCTATTTGATGAACATTGGATTTTCTAATAGGAGATCCCTATGTTGCACTCAGTACACGTAATGAATTACATTTTTGTGAGAATTTTCATTTTCATTGAATACAGTATTTCTTTTTGCCTAAAAAACCCTCTCTGTCTCCATTTTGTTTGTTGTTATACTGATTTGGGGCTGGCAATATCGCAAATTGAGGATAATTGTATTCACTTCGGATATAGCACTCTTCCACTATTACCACCTATACCCTCTTTCCTACAGGGTAAAGTAAACCAAAATTCTTTGTTAATAGAATTTTGAGGGGAAACAATTCTATATACACAAGATTATGCAGCACATTGATTGTTAGGGAACATACAAAGTTTACAATATTGGCAATATTGTTTTTTAAAAAAACTATTTAACTTTTCCAGCAGGTGAAATACTAACATCATGAGTTTATCCTCTAACAACTCACACCACAACTGTTTTTTTATTGCAACCTCTCCTTCCAGCTTAATATGTGCAATTAAAACTTACTGAGAACTAAACAAAACTATTGAAAATAGTAACTATAGAAAATCCTTAACCTGGATGTTCCCACAAATTTAAAAAGAAAAATCTACCCAATACTTTATTATTTATCCTACACTATTCTTTAATACTTTTTTATTTCATTTTTACTCCTTTTATTAATATGAGGCAAAAAATAAACTAAAAATGGTAAATTTTCCACAGGTGTAAACTTTCCATTCATTCTTTATTTTGTCACATTTAAATGACAATAAATGACATTTTTGAACAAAGCAACGCAAACCTATTTCCAAATCGAAATGTTTTTTTTTTCTCAGTTTTTGTGCATTTTCATGCAATGCTGAAAAAGGTACTAACAAAAGCAAAGAAAAAAAAACGAGTAGAAAAAAATTAGATATTTTAAATCAATACCTAAGAGCAAATAAGGAGAAATGGGTCATTTAGGGATGATTAGGGTTACATAGTTACATAGTAGGTTACGTTGAAAACAGACATCAAGACCATCAAGATCAACCACTAGGGAAATAAACATATACCAGATATAAAACCCTTTAAGACATAGTTGGTCCAGAGGAAGGCAAAAAAAAAACCCTGGTACAATTTGCTTCATCAAGGGACAAAAAACTCCTTCCTGATTCAATGAGGCAATCGGATGTTCCCTGGATCAACAGACACTGTTAGTTTTACTTTAAAGCCTTAATACCCAGGTATATTCTGTGCTTCTAGAAAAAACATCCAGCTTTTTCTTAAAGCAATCTATAGTAACTGAAACTACTTCCTGAGGGAGCCGATTCCACATTATCACAGACCTTACAGTGAAGAATCCCTTCCTTATCCGGAGTTTAAACTTCTTTTCCCTCTTGTTCTTTGTAATGATCTCAAAGTGAATAATGGGGAAGAGAGTTCTCTATATGGACCATTTAATTATTTATACGGGGTGATCATATCCCCCCTTAAACTCAAGGGAGAATAGATTCAGTTCAGCTAATCTCCCCTCATAGCTGAGCTCCTCCATTCCTTTTATTAATTTAGTTGCCCTTCTCTGCACTCTCTCCAATTCCACAATGTCCTTTTTGTGAACTGGTGCCCAAAACTGGACTGCATATTCCAGATGTGGTCTGACCAATAATTTGTACAGGGGCAGGATAGTGTCTCCATCTCTTCAGTCTGGATGAGGGTAGGGTGGAGATGGCAGCAGCAGCATGAGGAGACCACAGAGTGGCAAGGTGACATAGTTTGGAGATGGCAGCAGCAGCATCAGGAGACCACAGAGTGGCAAGGTGACATAGTCTGGAGATGGCAGCAGCAGCATCAGGAGACCACAGAGTGGCAAGGTGACACAGTGTGGAGATGGCAGCAGCAACATCAGGAGACCACAAAGTGACCCGGTGACAGAGTGGGGCGGTGGGTGGCAATACCAGTACCCGCTAACGAAGGTGGGTGAAAGAAGGAGCACTTGGCATCCGATGTGTGGCATCAGGAGGGTGGCAGCATCAGAGTAGTAGCTGAGGCAGGTAGACAGAAGAACCGGTCAAGGTTTGGGTGAGGGGGCATGGATCATCTAATCAGATGCATTAGGCATTGGTGGGTGGAAATCCTGGCAGATCCACGCCTGATTCATCTTGACAAAGGTCAGTCTCTCCACATTTTGGGTGGACAGGCGAGTTCTTCTTGGAGTAACTATGTAACTATGGCCCCCGCCGCACTAAACACTCGCTCTGATGCTACACTACTGGCGGGGCAGGACAGCTTTTCCAGGACAACTCGGCCAGTTGCGGCCACAAATCCAGTTTGGCTGCCCAGTAGTCCTGTGGATCTTCAATGTTGAATGGCAGGGTGCACTCCAAGTATGCCACCACCTGTTGGTTTAGGTTCTGCTCTTTGTCTAGCTGCTGGTGAGTAGTTTCTTCACTATGCAGGTGAAGAAAGCTGCTCATCAGCGACTCTAGACTAAGGCTGCTGCTGATGGAGCTGGTACTGCTCCTGCCACCACACCCCTCCCCAGCAGCCATGGCAGTGGAACGTGAATGCAGAGGGCCCCCCTGGTCAGACCTGCGAGAGGATGGACGATGGCGCAGATAGGCAGCGGCCAACTGACTACATAGAATGTCTCTGAAGTAGTTCAGTTTGTCCTTCCTCTCAGCGGGTCTAAAAAAGGTCCCCATTTTGGACCGGTAGCGGTAGACCCTCTGCCGAATGGTGACAATTCAACTGTCACTACGCAAGCAAGTTAGCATGCAGCGGGCCATTTGTGCAAGTGAGTCGGAGGGACTCTCTGCCCCCATCTCCACTGCATACTGCCATGGTGTGTCTG
This sequence comes from Pyxicephalus adspersus, assembly GCF_032062135.1. Classification (NCBI taxonomy): domain Eukaryota; kingdom Metazoa; phylum Chordata; class Amphibia; order Anura; family Pyxicephalidae; genus Pyxicephalus; species Pyxicephalus adspersus. Next base: position 66,657,315 of record NC_092859.1, read on the forward strand.
AATCCTCTGCCTCGTCTTCCTCATCTCCCTCTTGCTCCTCTGGCTGCTCCTGCTCCTCATCTCCTGTCAACTGAGTAGAAAAACCACTACTTGAAAAGGGAGGGACTGCAAGACCAGCAACTTGGACAGGAGCATATTCAGCTTCTGCGCCGTTGGATGAGTGCACACATACTGTTGTCTACTGGCAATCGCTTCGGGGATCGATTGCTGAAAGAATGATAGAGGAGGAGTAGGAGGAGGAGGAGCAGGAGCTAAACCAGCACAAGATGGAACCAGCAGAAGATGGAAATGACATACAACTCCCTTCGGCTGAGGTGGTGGAGCCTTGACTGCCTGAAACCCGGTGCGTGCCACTGGGTGATGCAGCAGTTGCTGCGGCAGGCTGGACCATCAAATCAGAGCCACGGTTCTCCAAGGCCACTTTATGGGGACCCCTGCACCACTACTTCCTGGTCAGGTAGGCTGCTGCGAAGCAGGTGGTCTACCTTGGGCACGTTTGGCTCCCGACCTCCCACTGCTGCCACCCTGCTGACTCCCAGCCATGCTACCACCTTGCTGGCTCAGCTGCTGCCTCACGGGCAAGCTGCCACCATCTTCTCCTGATCATGGAGAAGCCTCTTCTTCACCTGGCTCCCAAGTATGATCGGCTTCATCATCATCGAGTAGTTTCTGCACGTCACTGATGTCCTCCTCAACGGTCTCTGGGTCAGGACCCTGACTGCTCGCAACACAACCTTCCACGCCACTCTCCTCATCACTATTTGCCCACCTAGCGGAGGAAGCAGCGGATGTCTCCTCCAGATCTTGGCTGGGCAGAAGCTGCTGACTGTCTTCTACTAGCTCGTCCTCACTGTATAGTGGATCTGAGCCCACAGCATACAATACTTCTGAGGGAAACGCAAAGGTTGAGGACAGGTGAGGGCACAGGGCCTGCTCCCGGGCCATGCCAGCTAAGGGTTGTGATTGACGAACCCACCGACTGTTAGCTGGGGGTGTCTGATGTCACTTGGGATAAGATAGATGACCGAGTTAATTAATCAAGAACCGCTGGGTTGCTGGTCAAGACATGACCACTAGATGAAACCGGGAGCTCAGGACTCTCGCTGCGACTCCTGCTGACACGCCCCCTTACTCTGCTGCGGCCTCTGCCTGTGCCAGAAACATGTAGGCCTCTGCCACTCCTCTGTGTATGGCCTAGTACTACTATGTCTGACATACTTTTAACTGAACTAAATAAATTAAATGCAAATTAAAACACCCCTAAAAGCGACTAATATATTTTTCTTTTTATACTGAAATAGGCCACTAAACGCTTTTTTTGATCCCCAAATATCTTTTCCCTGCACTTGTAAATCGCTTTTCTAGCGCTGTCCCTAGCGCCTTCTGACGTCTCTCCCTGCACTAAGATGCTGTGAAATGATTCCTCCCTATCCTTTCCCTGCACTTATAAATCATTTTTTCAGTTTTTTTTCTCACAATGTGGTTTTTGCTATCACTCTCCCTAGCGCCTGCAGACGTCTCTCCCTGCACTCAGAACGCTGTAACATGCCTTAATCCAAGACGGCTGAGGCTATATATAGGGCTGTGACATTACAGGGCTGGCTGGCTGCTGATTGACTGCATGCATGACATTATGGGTCACCCCACCTTCCCAGAGTTCCCTGCCCCATGTCCTTACACATGTAGCCACCATTTCAGGAAAAATTGTGATTCGTAACCACGAAGTGCAAGAAAATTCGCATTCGTTGCGAATCAAATTTTCCCTGAAATTTGGATCGAATTCGATTTTGTCAGCTTCGATTCGCTCATCTCTAATTAAAACACTTCGACTTCTTGCTGCTTTTTCTATCCGTGCTAGTAGTTGATTTTCTATTTCTTCCTTAGCACTGGGGGGCCTATAGCAGACTCCAATCCTTAATTGTGTGTTTTTCAACCCCACATTCAACTACACCCATAATTCCTCAACTTTATTGTTCCCTCCACAATTTCTTCCTTCACATTCACTTTTAGATCACCTCTCACATACAGACAGACACCACCACCCTTTCGTTTGACTTGTCTTTACGAAAGAGAGTATACCCAGGAATAAAAACAGCCCAGTCATGCGAAGAAAAAAACACTAAGGATTAACTAAGGATTAATAAATATGTGTAAAGATGGGGTTTGTTTTTCCTCCCTGGGTGTCTTTCTATGTGTTCATATGGTGGCAGCCCCCTTGGGAAGTACATAAAATAAGAAAGAACAAGAAATCAGGAGTTTTGTTTGCGGCAAAATAAAATAAATTGTATTATTTATCTATAACACCAATAGATTTCCAACAGTTTAGGTTTACAGAGTATAAGAGTTTGGGTCTGTCCTATTAATGTCATGGGACTGTCAACCCTCCATCTAAACAGTATGCTTTCTAAAGTTTTAGCAAAAAAGTACTGGTAAAGCTGACGCGTTTCGCCGATTGTTATGAAGGCAGGAATCCGGCTGGCAGTGAGGAGGCGAGTGTACGAGCACACTCGAGTCCGGACCGCGGGAAACCGCGCTCGCTGGTCGCGCGTACTTTCACGCTTCCAGCGAGCGCGGATTTTATTGATGAATCAGGGGCCTAGAGAGAACTGTACAGTAAAGCGCAGAGAGGTACAAATTTAGGGTACATTTTTCAGAAATTGTATATCATTCATTGCACATGCATCATTTATTGAGGCTGGAAGTGCCCTTCTCCCATTTTCCCTTCTCTCACGGCTAAATGAGTCATCTAATGCATACTGCTGATGGCTAATTAACCCCTGTAATGCTTAAAGGGGTTAACGGGAGAGGAGTTTCCCATCCCTGTGTCACAAATTTTTGTTCCACGGGCTCTTTCAAAAAATTTATGCAAGAAGCCTTCTCCACTCCCTTATAAGGTGGGAGACGATAGATCCGCTATTTTAATTCAGCTGCAGACTCTGCATGCTCTGTATTTTCACTCAGCCACAGCCTTACATCTTAGGGAAAACATGGTAAGTCCTTATCACTTTACATTATCCTCCTATTATTTATCCTCCTTGCAACTTTACTAAGGGATTCCCTAAGCATTTTTTCAGAAATCATAAAAACTTCCTGATAAAATTTTGGATTTTTTTTTAATTATTAAAAGTTTTTTTATTTTTTATATACAAAACTAAATATACAAAAATATACAAACAACATTTTTTACATAAATATTAATACAAATACATTCTTCTCTCTCCCTTCCTGATACTGCTTATAATATTTCAATGAAAAGCCCAGGGGTTTTACCAGAACAGGAGGAGCTAATACCCCTACCTAGTTCACTCTCTGTAATATCACTTTTCAAAGCAAATAGTTGCTCAGAAGACACTCTAGGTAGTTGCGGTCTCTTAAGATATAAATTTATTTTTTCCTTTCAAACAAGCAATTGATTAGGAGATTCCTCATCATGTACTTTATAAAGATCTTTATAAAAATCTCCAAAGACAGCTGCCATTTCACATGAAAGATGCACCAAAGATCCCGGTTTATTCTTAATCTTAGATACATATGAGGCAGCTTTCACATTTTTAAATGCATTTGCCAACAATTTACCCGGCTTATTACCCCATTAACGTCCCTAGCGGTTCATTTCTTTCTGGATTTATGTCAAAAAGCGGTACATTTTTTTCATGAAATTTTTTTTTCATTGTAGGCCTGTAATTCTCACCAGAATATGTTCATTGTAGGCATAACTCACCAGAATATGTCCAAACAAGAATCTGAGTAAAATAAAGTTTGAAACACAAAATCATGTCATAATAATAATAATTAAGTTTAATAATAAACTTTAAATAAAAAACACAAAAATCTGAGGTTTTTATGATTTTTCTCATAAACTGATAAACAACTAATAAACATCCCGGGTGTGATATATTTTGAAACAAGGGACAGCACAGAGTCCAACATCACAATCCGGGCAGTAGAACCGGGTTTCCTTTCTTATTTTTCCCCCGGTGTCATCACGTTTAGCGCAACACACCACGCACATCCTCGTTGGCGCTTCATTTCCTGAGCTTGGTGGTATGTAGTCCACAAAGTGGCGACCAGTCAGGCATTCTAGGTTCACCACCGAGGTAGCACAGCGTCCAACTCATCAAGACACAGACACAGAGACACAGAGACGCTGTTGCAGGGGGAAGACAGGAAGAGAGGAGCCTGCAGGAAGATGCGATCACTGAAGCAGAACAGAGGAGGACTACGGTAGATAAGGTAAGACTTTATTTATCATTTATTTATCGCTGCTTTACCTACCCCGAGTGTGACTCGGGGTTACCACTTTTACCAAGTTTTTTCTACCCCGAGTCACACTCGGGGTTACCGCTAGGGAGGTTAATAAAACTGCCTAGCAACCTGAAAAATGGCATATTTAGCTTTGTCATCCAAAAGTTGTTTCAACTGAGACCTAAGTTGTGTCAATTGCACAGCCTGTGACTTCTATTGGGAAAACTTATGTGCCGCCTCAAACTGGGTAATCTGGGCTAACAACTCTGTGAGTCTCCGACCCTCTCACGTTTCTTACGTGTCCAATGTGCGATTAGTTTACCTCTTTTGGTAGCCTTGTGAGCTTCCCATACATGAGCAGTATGGTCCACAACATTTTCCCTAAAAAAGAGCGCAATTCCCTAGTTATATCAGCATCAATCTCCTTATCTATTAAAAGGGAATCCTTAAGGCGCCACCTAAATGGGGGAGGGGTCGGAGACCCAAGATGCATGGAAACTTTAACTGCGGCGTGATCAGAAATAGTGCAAGAAGCTATATCAGCTTCACAGACCCTAGTTAGATGGTAATGGTCAACAAAAACCATATCAATACGAAAATAGGAATCATGTACCACTGAATAAAACGTATAGTCCCTATCTCCCTGATGCAGAACCCGCCACACATCTTTCAATTGCATATCATGCAATAATCTTTTAAGATTACAAAGTTTTCTAAATGGGAGATGGGATCTACCAGAAGAAGTATCTATCATAGGCTCTAACACCACATTAAAATCACCCGCTACAATCAACTTCCTGGAATCTTTTCAAATTGGGCAAGGCACCAAGAAGAAACTGTATTTGGTTTTTATTAGGACAATAAATGTTAGCCAAAGTACAAGGTTGATTCCACAATTTTCCCTTAAGAAACAAATAGCGAACATCAGAGTCAGAAATAGAGTCGGTCAGTTCAAATTGCAAATCCCTTGCGAAAAACCACTGGGGAAAGTACTTTGAAAACAAACGGACATGAGAGTGGAAGGGAAGATGAGTCTCTTGTAAGAAAACAATATCCCCTCCCAGGGAATGCACTTCATGCAACACATGATGCCTTTTAGCAGCCGAGTGTATGCCCTTCACATTATAGGAGATCAAGTGTGTGGATCTAGATACCATGAGAGAACACTTAATAGCAAACAGTATAGTACCCTCTGATCATCCTGCAATAACAATGTGACATTTTTCTGAACACAAAAACACAACCAAAAATGACAGTTTATAAACCAAAATTCCTTAAAGAAACCATAGACACAAGTACCCATGTCATATACATGGCACTGCAAAAGCAGGATACCCTGCTGGACTGAGTAATGACCAATAAAGGTCCTCACCTGTGGAGCTTGGGGATCCATGACTGACCATAGAGCCCATATGCAAAAACCAAATTTACTAAAACTAGCAATAAGACAGCTATCCAGCTATACGCCACCCTATCCATCATAATATATTGGCCTAAAAAAAAACAAAAGCAAGAGAAAAATAATAGCACTCTTATGCAACCCAAAATTGATAAGTGATACCAGCAGGGAGCGCAACTGCCTGTGCCTGTCCAATGTAGATTTAGCAAGGTCTGGGTATATACTAATGGATGCCCCATCAAATTCAAAGGTGGATACATTTTTAAATTTCTCTTGAATTGCAATTTTATCTCTGTAATAATGTAGGCAACAAATAACATCCCAAAAGGAATCAGGGGGAGCAGCCTTTGCCCTTGGAACCCTGTGTATCCTATGAAACTGAAGTGGTGCGGTGGGAGGGTAGCCCAGTATCTGATTAAAAATGCCCCCTATAGTGGATTCAAGCGCATTAGAACCAGTAGCTTCAGGGAGGCCTCTCATTCTCAAATTATTCCTCCTACTCCTGTTTTCAGCATCTTCTCGCTGGTAAAAAATGTTGCGGTGGATTTTAACTGGCCATTGTTGTGCATCCTGAAGATCTCTGATGGCCTTCTCTTGAGAGTCTAGCCTGTTTTCAACCTCCTCAACCCTGGTCAGAGTATGGGACAGATCCGTACGCAAAGAAGCCACCTTAGATTCAAAGTACTCCTTCATGTCTGCAAACATGGAGGAAAGATCCCCCTTAGAAGGGAGGGCACGGACATGCCTAGTCAAAGACCCAGGGGAAGTAAAATTCGGATCCACAAGACTCAGAGAGGAAGGAGAATCAGGACATACTTCTCTCATTAACTGTATTGGACTGCAATGGGGGCTCTGTAATGCTGCAGGGGAAGAGCATGTGGTGCGATCCCCCACCGGAGGATTTAAATCAGCCTGTAAGAAGGACTGAATCGAGCGTGACACAGGCGGCTTTGTTGGACCGCCTTTGCCCTGTTTCTGGACCACCATGTGCCAGCAGAGAGGAGAGGGTCAGGTACAGCTGCTTACCGGGACGGAAATGCGCGTGGAGCTCAAGCTAAACACATCCACTCATCAGGGCAGATGAGATAGACACATGATGGCAGACTACTGCTGGAGGCTTCAACGTGATTGTCCTGATCATAAGCATGAAAGGAAATTATACAAATGGAGTTTTTCAATGACTTCTTTGTGATTAGTTCTGCAAATATACTGAATATAGAATATATTGACATTAAGTATTTTAAAATTTATTTTTGTATACGTAAGCATATGTAGTTTAATTTTGCCTTTCATGTTTCATGTTTCATTAGTTTTCTGTGAGGTTATTATTGAGGTCATTATTTAAAAAAACTAGAGTCAATCTAGGAAAACCAATACAATATTTGGAATCTTTGCATCAAACATAACCTAAAATGACTTTAATCTGTTTGGCAAGAAAATGTTTTTTGACCAGTGTTATCAATACAACATATTATGAATTCTGAAGAGTACCTATCTATCCCTTACTATTCAATCCTTTACCATTCCATATTTACAGTACATCTCTGTAAGGCTTTGTACACAGGTTCAATAATTGTCATTGGAAAGGATCTTTCACAATCCTTTCCAACTGCAAAAGACTGAACGATGCAGGAACAAGCGCAGTACATACAGCTCTATGGAGAGGGAAGGGGAAGAATGATGGAGCTGCCCTCTCTCCTCTTCACTTCCATTACAATCATTCGTTGTCTGTGGATGCGCCAGAACAGATCCATGATAAACGACGAGCGCTGTACACAAGCCAGAGGCTCATCTGATATCATTTCTGGGGTGATTTATCAGACCAGGATCATCTGGCGTGTTTACGTAGCCTAAGTCTCTCTCTGGATTTGAGCTAGGAATAATACATGCTACCATTTTTGGTTTTTAGACATTTCACAGCTCATCCTACCTGACACAGAAAAATACTCCAAAATCTGTATCCACTCATCTCCAAAGATCTAATGATGTAATTTATAGCTGCATCCCATAGCTACAATATTTCCCTAGCTGTCCAAGAGGTGTACCTAAATTTGAAGAACAGCAGCAAACTGTGCCTACCCAATACTCTCTCATGAATGGAAGTGGCCAGGTGGAAGTGCCAGGTGTTGGAACATTTTCAGCATCTAGGTTTAGGTTCCAAAACAAATGCTGATGAAGAGAAAGAGGAAGGAATTGATGCTGAGTGAAGAATCTTAATCCTATCCTGCAGTATCTTGTGGATATAAACCCCAGGTAAGATATTACCGACATTACAGGTGATTGGAATGCTGAAGTTAGCAGCCAAAAAGCAAATGGAACAACAGGCAAGTTTGGCCTTGAAGAAAGAAAATAAGCTCATTAATTATAAATTATGTTAATATGTATGTTTTTAAGGTTTTTTTTACACCATACCAGATTTGCAGTGTAATACACAGGGCAGTACACAGCCACCTGCTTGTGTGTTTGTTGTTTATGTGCTAAATGTTCATATATGTGTTTCTAATTGTCCGACAGTGATGCCTACTGTAGCTTTGCTGACATTTTTCTGTTTTTCATCGTGCAAACATTTTGTTGGTTGTTTCGCTATGATTGTGGCTCTAAAGGAAATTTCTTGTCTCATTATGATCTGAACATATATGTCTAAAAAGTATCATTTATAAAATAAATGTTTTTATCTTTCCTGTTTTTGCTTCTTGTTTACAGCTTACATTAATTTAAATCATATTATGGTCACTGCTACCTAGATTATCTTTTATATGCAAATTGGTTATAAGCTCTGCATTGTTACAAAAAATTAGGTCCAGCAGAGTATCATTTCTAGTTGGGGCCTCTATAAACTGTACTATAAAATGATCTTGTATTAAATTCATAAGTTTCCTCCCCTTTGCTGTGCCTGCAGTGCCATTACTCCAGTCAATGTCAGGGTAGTTTAAATCTCCCATTTTTAAACATTACCAGCTTTTGCAGCCTTTTCTGTCTGTGCTAGTAGTTGATTCTCTATTTCTTCCTTAGGAGGTCTGCTATAGGCCCCCACTAGGGGGCCTATAGCAGACTCCAATAATTAACTCTGTATTATCCATCCCCATATTCAGCTATTTCCAGGGAACCTTGGTTGGAAAACACTGCTATAGGGTGTAAAGTGAGTGACAACCTTGAGTCTACTGGGGCTGCTGACATTGCATCTATGATGGCGGAACACAACAAAAATCTTGACCAAGTGAATAACATGCATAAAAGTTATAAAAAATAAATTATAAATGTACTTATATTGTTATAAGTATTTTTTTTAAGTTATTAGTTTGCTGATATGGTGTCTTTAAATGTTTATTTTTTTCAGTTTTATTATTCTTAGTTTGGCAAGGTAAATATAAAATATTTTATGTATATGCATATATTTAATAAATACTATTTCCAGCTGAATTAAACATGGTAGCGACTCCCCTTTGCTTACCTGCTTTGTTCAGATCTTCTTATTTAGAGAAAATCAGCCAGAAAACGTTGTTGTTCTGGGCACCCAAAATGCAAAATACCCTGCTATCAGTGTCCCATCAATACTTGAATACGTGTATATATTTTTTTAGTAAGGATTTTGTTCTCATGTAGGACTCATGCCACAGGAGCAGATGATATTTTGCAGGTTCTTCCTTGTAGCGTAGCATAAACAATCATAGAGACTTGCACATCTTTAGTCTAGGGTATTGTGTCTCTCAAAGGGGAAGAAACTTACCCCAGAGTAAAGTCATGATACCAGAACCCGCTCACTCAGAGTCAGAGCCTGCGATGAAAGAGTGGACGGTTCTGTTCAGAGAGACAACCCACCGCTTTGAGCCTGAAATTCTATACGGGAGACATGGTCCGTGGCTCTGGCCGTGCGCCTAGGGAGGAACAGAATCTAGAATATTTCAGCACATTCCTAAATAACCCCTTACTCTTTAAAGAGACATCTTTACTAAATAAGTGCTACACATATAATACAAATTACATTGCATGTCATTTTAAATTCATTGATTAATTTGAAAACATTAACCATCAGAATTTTACCTATCCCTTCATCCTAGTAAATTGACCCTTACATCTGTCCAGACTGAGGTTTAAAATCCAATTTTTTTGGATATCTTCCTTAAAGTCCTATTCACTTCCTAACTTAGTGTTTTTAATCCTGAATGACTGAGGACATCCTGCGAGTGCAGGGTGTCATGGGCCTGCCCTTTGAGGGGTCGTCAACATGCCATCCTGTGGGCAGAGTGTAACAATTCTATGAATGACATTCTGCATTATTTAAGACTGATCAATAACACGGAAGAAGACCCTGTGTTTCACAGGACTGGCCTCAATGAATGATCAATGAAGATCAATCAATGAAGAATAATCATCAAATTACATTATTTGCTTTATATTGGAAAGAATGTATTTATGTAATAAAGTCTTTTGACACTTGGCAAAAGTCTAGGTGCTTTTGGTTGTGAAAAAAATGAAAATATTGTGGTTCTTTATGACCATAGCCTAAAAAAACTATAATAGTAATTTCCCTTACTGGCTGTTAAAACAAAATCTGATATACTCATTTGAAAAATCTTTAAAACCCTCCTTAAGTTTTAAAGATATGGGGGTTATATCTAAAGTATATGAAGTATGAAACAACTACTGGTAATTTTCAAACCATTATTTTTACAAGAGATAGATTTATCTTTATCTGTTCAGAAGAAAACTTACATTTTCCTTGCTCAACAAAAAAATGTCTCTATGAAGAATATTTTAGTCTTTTTGTTCTTGAAATGACACAGGTATGTGCCAGTTGCTCTTTAATTTGGTTCTTGAGTAAAATTTTTCATATTTCTAAGGCTTCTGCATTTCCCATTTGGTTTGAAATCTATCATACTATAAATGAAGGGCAGGCAACTCAAGAAACAATACAAGTGTCACTTCGAAGTCTTTGTGATCCAAGCAGAAAAGGTACACAAGGTCGACTTGAACCAGTTCTTACATCTCAGTAGGAGCTGAAGCTGCTCATTAGTTCTACATTTCCTCTCAGGTAACAAGAGCATATTTTAATAGCCATCCCTCATTTAACAGTAAAGAAAAAGTAAAAAGTAAAAAAAAAAAAATCGAGGAAGTGACATTTGACAAAATCCTGCTAGCATGTAATGTATTTTGTCAGTCCTGGCAGAGGCTCTGGATGTTTCAGTTTTAATGGTAATTTTTTGGGGCCAAACTAGTGAATTTATCATACCTTACTGCAGATGCCAAATGATTTACAACCATACTCTTTATTGTCTGATATTTGCTAGGCACAAACAAAATGTATTTATTACAGAATGCTACATAAATACAATGATTATATAATTGTGAAGTACATTAATTCCCTGTGCATATCCCAAACTTGCAAAAACATTCAAAGTAAGGTAACTTTGGGAAAAAGGGTGCCTTTTTCCCAAATATACCTTATATTTAGGTTAGTTTCAGTCTAGGCTCACTAGATCCCCTGCACATCCTTCATCTGGTTATTGTATCTAGTTTTTCCATGAATGTTTATGCTTGCCAACTGAAAAGAAGAATGTAGTTCTTTTATTTCTGGGGGGGCAATAGCTCCTTACCATACATATAGGAAAGCAGTCTCTATAATATACATAAATTTTATTTCTCTGAATTGATTAAAATACATTTTCATTTTCATGCTAATACATTCTGAAAGCACTATTTGTTCATTGCTGCAATAATTTGCAGGTATGTGCAGCAAGTTGTTTACTAGAGATCTAATTCTCATATGTGAGTGTTTTCTTTGAGCCAGATGAAAGCTAAAATATGCTTCACGTCTGCATTAAAATGGTGCCATTTGCTGGGCCATTAAAAAAAGGAAGATTTCAGATGTCTTTTACTCCGATTTTTTACATACAACTGTTAGTGGGAACTAATTCTGTTGCCATGGTACTATATTTATTGTAACTGCAGTCCATTAATGGTGCTACATTAGTTACCTTTTTACATAGCCAAACCAATAAAATACTGCACATGAAACTTACAGGCACTTAGGGGCATTTTTTTAAATGTAAATTCAAATAGTATCCAATGTTATCCAAAATGCATACATGTTGCATGCTAAATTCAAGTTAGGGAATGTGTGAATCTCTTGTAAATTGAATCACAAGTTTTCTAGATGAAAGCAATGTAAAAAATGTGTACATTTTGGATACAATTGGGGTGAATTTTAGGTGAAAACATTCATAAATAGACCCTTTATATTATGTTTGTCTTATGTTTTAATGATAAAGTTTTTCCTCCTTTGTTTTAAAAATATGTCAATTATTCCACATAAAAACTTTACATCCTTAGTAGAGAACTGCATATACTTAACGATTGTGGCTACAGTGCATGCTCCTTTTAGAATGCCTGACTTTGTAGCCACCCAATTATACTATACAGAGCTAAAACTACAAGTGTTAACATCCACACCTGCAATACATAAGACAAGGAATGGAACATGTATTTTCCTTCAAACCAGGAAGCTGATATTGCAGTTGATCTGCTTCCCATAAGTGTTTAGGCAGAAACAGTGAAAACAACCAGCAAACTTTACACAAATGAACTGCATAAAAAACAGTTTTTGGAAGTAAAAAATAATGTAATTAATATATAATTGTGTACTTGAAGAAGATTGGTAGTAAGGAAAGGTTGCCCTCCAAGGAAAAGGAGAACAAAGACACTTTTAGGTAGTTTGAGGGTAAAAGAAGTGAGGAGGTTTAACACAGAAGGGGGGCAGTTATCAGAATTTTTGATGAGGGGGAAGCAGTCAGTAGGAGATTCAGAAAAGCATCGGGGTTGTGCAATCAACATGTAAACTCCAAGGTTTTAAGGAGAAAAAATTTGTTACAACATACAAAAAAACAAAGGCTCTGGCAATTGGGTTATTTACCTCTTCTGGTAATTGTCTAAGGAACTTGTGGATTGATAAAATTCCTTATGAAGTTCTTCCCAAGGTTTTGAAATTGTGGCCAGCGCCTGCAAAGATCCCCTACTCTTAAAAGGGTTATTGATGGGGTTAATTGTTCATGCTTTTATTCTAATTATATATTCAATATTGGTTGTTCTGCTGTATTTCGAAGAAAAAAGGTTTTGCTATATCTACATTGGAATTTTATTGGATGATTTGAAGCCCTACCTGAGCTGTGAGAGTGGTCAGAGGGCTAGCTACTTGTAACTTTGCCCTGTTACATCAATGTGGGTGCATTTTTGAAGCATTTGTGGTCAGGAACATTTTTAAGATCAGAATCAATGATTGGCCTCCATCAATAAGTCCCACCTGTTCATCCTCCTGAGGAAGTTATGATGAAACACAGGGAAGTGAAGTTCCTGATGTATTGTGGCACATCTTGTAATGTTGTGTGTAAAAACAGATAAATGTCAGTTTACATGTTAGCATTGGTGGGCACAACTATGTGGATGGCTTATTTAGCCTATTTATGGTTAAAAAAACCACACTCCCTTCCTTTTTCAAGATTTTCAATAAATGTTTTTTGATTTTATGTTTATCTATTGTATGGATATATGTGCCATTAAAGTCCTAATTACTTGATATTAGGATTTTTTAGAATTTAGTTTTTAGACTCAGTAAGTAAGGTTTTTTTGAATTCACTGATGTTTTATTTGATATGTGATTTGTTTGTGTTGATTGTGACTTCATTTGATCTGATTGTAGATCTTTTATGAACTCCTGAAGAAGTGGGCACCAAAGCTTGTAAAACGCATAAAGTTTGGACATACTTTGAAGGCTCTATGAGCTTGGCAATATTTTAGATTTTTTTCATCAATATGATCTTTATCTTGATAAAAGGAAGCAGGCTACAAACTCCTTACTCCTCCTTTTTCTGGCCAATTTCCATTTGACCTGATTCGAGCAAGAAAGGCGTTTTTTGTAACCGAAAAAAAAAAGAAAAAAAGATACTGCATCCTTTCGACATCTTACAACCATGGTATGGATGTTTCCTTAATTTACATTGATTTCTTTAAAGCTTTTACATATTCTTCTGGGACATGTCCTTTAGGTCTCCCTTAAATCTATAAACATTTTAGTAACAATGCTATATTTTGAAGCTTTGAAATCCATTACCAGTGTCTTCATTGAAGTTTACTGTTCTGTTGTAACAGTATTTATTTTTCACAAACCTCACAAGCACTCAGTGAAGTCACAGAGCAGTTTATTAAGCCTTGGAATTGCAGGGTTGTGGGGGATCAAAGAAAGCAACTGTCACACTTACCTCTTCCTCACTAAAGCTCAGACATCTCCCTCCTGCACACACGGGTTGTTCTGACTCTGGGTGTGCCTATGCTCCCAAGCTTTATCAAGCTTTCGCCCAAACTGCCGGTCAATCAGGAAATAGCTTCGTTATCATCCCTGGCTATTTAACTAGCTCAGACACAGCACTCAGTGTTCATGCAATGTGTCTCCAATAGTGCCGAGCCCCTAGCTTTGATGAGGTAGTTTTTGTACACCTGTTGCTTAATTAGGTGTTTCCCCTGTACAGCTCCTCTGTTAACCCCTTGTTGCCCAGTATGTTGTTTTCTGCCAATTACCTTGTTTTGTTTCAGTGTCCCTCTCTGTCTGTGGATATTCCTGTGTCACCTATGCCTCCTGTTTCTTCCAGTGGCCCCTGTGTTCCCTGTGTCTGCAGTCACTCCTGTGTCACTGGTGTCTATTTCCTAAATCTCTGGTATTTGACCCAAGGCTTGTAACCTGACCTGTGCTTGCTGCCTGTCCTGACCCTAACCTTCGTTGACAGTTCTTCTGCCTTGTGATTTGGTACCATGCATCCTCCTGCCCACCCTGGTGTGCCCAGGGACTTCGACCTGGCGGTAACCAGCAGTGTAAAATCCTCACCACTAGAGGCTCCAGAGGCAAGTTATGTTGAGACCAGAAGACCCACATTGAAAGCATGAGTAACAGGGGACTGGTTCGGTGATTCCCATGGAGGAGAAGCAGCACAGTATTATTTAGTTTTAGCAAATTATATAATATTATATTAAATTATATTATTATATTAAATGATGCCCCAGTGTTCACCTCAAGGTTGTTTTTATATATGACCTTTATATTTTTATATGTCCACTTACCTATGTTTTATCTTTTCTTTGTTCACTGCATGCTGGCAGTTTGGTTTGGCCTCTGGTCGGCTATCACCAGGGAGACCGCATTGATAAGAGTCATGGAGAGCTGGGTGTAGTGCATCGTCAATACCACCCAGAAGTGTACAATTTTAGTGAAGTGGAGTGGAAGACTGACAGGCGGCAGCAGTAACAGCAGGTGGAGGAGGCAGTTGGCCCTGAGACGGAGTGGGGACCGCATTGGTAACTGGCATCTCGAGCTTGGTGTAGTGCATCGTCAATGCCACCTAGAAGTGTGTAATACAGTTTTTTGTGAATAGAGTACTGACAGGCAGCAGCAAGAGGAGGAGGCGGTGGGCCCTGAGACCGAGCGTGGACTGCATTGGTAACTGGCATCTAGAGCCGGGTGTAGTGCATCATTAATGTCACCTAGAAGTGTACAATTTTTGTGAATGGAGTACTGGACAGACGGCAGCAGTAACAGCAGCAGGAGGAGGACGGTGGGTCCTGAAATGGAGCGTAGACGGCATTGGTAACTGGCATCTAGAGCTGGGTGTAGTGCATCGTCAATGGCACCCATAAGTGGGTAATACAATTTTTGTGAAAGGAGTACTGGGCAGGCGGCAGCAGCAACAGCAGAAGGAGGAGGCGGCGAAGCATGAACTGCATTGATAACTAGCATCTAGAGCTGTGTGCAGTGCATCATCAATGCCACCCTGAAGTGTGCCACCCCGAAGTGTGTGATGCAAATATATGAAATTTGTGAATAAACGTAGAAGGGATAAACTAAGATGTTTTGTGCGCCAGCACTGTTTCTGTGGTCTGTGATGCCGGAAGTGGTAGGAAGGTGGACGATATTGTTACTTTGCATCATGAAGTGGATGACATGAATGCCAGCGGAGAACCAAAAACTGCTGACTGAGGTGGTACAGCAACTGGCAGCACAGAATTGGGAGGAAAAATGTTGTGTGTCTACCCTGGAGCAAACAAATACTGGTAATGATCAAGAGACAGAATGTTCCTCCGTAGCAGCTGAAGAGAAAATTGCCAGTCTTGTTTCAGATGCAGCTTTTGATAAATCAGGTGAAGATTTACAAAATTCTGCTGAGGTCAAAGTGGTTGAAGAAACTTTAGACAGTGGTGGGACAGAAGTAGTAGAAGAATTTACTGTTGTATCTACGTCAGTTTCTCTTGTGGCAGAGGAAAGTTGATGTCCCAACTACAGTGGAATCTGGTGAAGAGGGGCAAGCTGAAATAGGTGTCCCTGTTTCATGTGAAGTTCAAACTGCTGAAAGTATTACTGTGGAAGATGCTTCAGTGCTGACTGAGGTGCGGACTGATGAATGTGTTCCTGTGTGGACTGGGGAAAAGTTTCCGCTTACTTAATTCTAAGCTAAAGGATGCGATCCTGTTTCAGTTGAGTTTGAAGATGAAGAGAATGAAGGGACAAAAGAGAAGGAGGTTGAGGCCATCACCATCACCATGTCGACAGTGTAGAAGCTGTAGCTCTTGGAGACATTGGTGAATATGAAGTGGTTAAGATTGTAGAGGCTCCAACTATTGATGAATGTGAAGAGCCTGGGGCTTCCCTTCACATGGACAGTGTAGGGGCCTTAGCTGTTGGGGACTTTAAATTTGAAGCTGTTAAGGCCATCACTTATGTGGCCAGTGGGGAGCCTGTAGCTGTTGGTGACAGTAGTGAAGGGGAAGAGGCTGAAACTGTCCTCTACATAGGAAATGTAGAGGCTGCCGCAGTTTGTGACTTTGGTGAAAATGAAGACTCTGGGGTAAATGTTGCTGCAGCTATAGAACATGTGGCTGCAACTAGCAAAATCTTTGTGAGACCTGAAGTTATAATCAATGACACAATTAGAAGATGGTGCTGCAGACAAAATTGTTGTGGAAGTGAAGGCTGAAAGAGGGTTGGGAAAAGACAAATGTGTAAAGAAAACTTTTCAATGTAAGCTGTGTAGCCATACTTGTCCCAGAAGCTCAAATCTTGATTGTCACATGCAGAGGCACATAGGAACTCGTTCTAGAGTAAATCTGTATGTTATGTTAGCTACATTTGTCATGTTAGGTTTACACAGGGTGGATTGAAGATTAAGGCGACAGCAACAATGTCCTTCCCGAAGGCGGCAGGTTCAATAAAAATGTTGATTGTGCTCCTGCTCCAGGATCGTATGATGTAAAGATGGCTGATAGTCTCAAGGAACCCGTGTCATTTAGGAAATTTCAAAGGTTCAGAGGAAAAGAAAAGGTTCTAATGGTGAAGGTCAAGCAGACATTGAGAAAGAGGAACCAACATCTCCTGTATGGATACACAAACATGCTTTGAATGGATCTACGTCAAACCTGAGACAAAAACTGGAAAAAGATAAAGAATTCAAAAGTGAAAAAAATTAAAACTGGATGCAAAAGACAAGGAGATCATCCGTCCTCAAGCCAGCATTCAGGAACAAATTGAAACACTGCAGAAAAGTTTAGCTACATCAAAATCCCTTAATGAAAAGAACTCTCTTCTTCAGAAAAATAATAGAGGTGGCCACTCAAAATAAAAGTGTGGCAAAGGAAAAAAAACAAACCCAAGTTGTAGTTGAGGTACTCAAAGGAGAAAATAAAAACCTGGAGAATTATCTATCAAACTCCCAAGAGCAAATACAGGACTACAGACTGAAATTAACCAGCACAGAACAGGAATATGAGCGTAAACTGCAAATTGCATCATCTCAGATAAATGAGCAGAGCTTGACTTCCCATTCCCTGCGACTACAGGAAGAAATGATGAAAAAGAGGCGCCTGTTGGAAAAGGAGCTGGAGGGAACACTAGATGATTTTGAGAAATTACAACAACAGAAGGCGGCCACAATGAAAACTTATCATGGAACTAGAGCAAGAACATCATCAGAGGGCAGAAGTGATTGTAAAGCTAAAGAAAACTCTTCAAGGCAAAGACGCAGAGCTTGAAAGTGCAAAGGGAGAATCCTAGATGAAAGCAGAAAGTGTGGTCCAACCAAGAAGGTTCAACCAAGTAGTAAAGATACCAGAGACAACGTGGTCCAGAGCACAGAGTCTCTAAAAAAAGAAATTGTTTTGTGTGTTTGTTTGTTGGCCTTGAAAAGAAATACAGCTAGGTCTTCAATGGCAGCCTACAGAAAGGATGGAGCAAGAAAGTGCAGGGGAGTGCAGACGCCCTATCCTGGGTAAATTGTATTGGAATAGTCCCGTGTCCAACCCCACAAGGTCGAACAGAGAGGCGGGGGGGGGGATGTGACAGAGTGTACCTAAAATGTCAGGATAAGTAGTAAAATTGTTCCAGGGAAGAGAATTGTAATGGTTAATAGGTTTTAGGAACAAACTAGGTTTTTTAGGGCCCTGGAGCCAGCAAAGGGAAGTGAAGGGTGAGTCCTTTGGCCCAACCCTGATGTGGGAATATATGCACTTGCACTCAGGTGCAACAGGGAAAGATGTGATCAGCAAGAGGCTGAGGAAAGTGATCAGCAAGAAGCTGAGTGGAGAGTAATCAGCCAAGCTGAGAGAGAGCCAGAGGAATCCAGGCTGAGAGAGAGCCAGAGGGATCCAGACTGGAGATGTGAGCAGTCAGAGGATGGAGTGAGCAGTCAGAGGCAGAGAGGAAGAAGGTTCCAGGATGTGAAGGAAACCAGAGTCTGTTCCTGGCAGGAGAAGGGAGCAAGAGTGGGTTCCAGGCTGCAGGAGAAGGGGACAGAGCTCCAGGAAAGCCAGTGGGCAAACAACACTTCAACGGTGAGTGGAACTATCGTGATATAGAGATTTACCCATAGGTTTCCTAGAGCTGGAGAGGAGACTTTGGACTGAGCTTACCAAGACTGCAAGAACTGGGAGTGGATTCTGTTTATCACATTTGCATGGACTGTGGCTTACAAGCTGGACAGAGAAATAGCATACCTAAAGTGAGGTAGCTAGTTGCCCAGCCGGGTCTTTGTTTTTTGTTGTTTTTGTTAAATGGCTGTGAGAATAAAGCCTGCAGGCGGGAGCCTGGACTTTTAGGTTGATTTGAGCATTTCTGCCTCTTGTTGTGACGGGTTTGATCCCTGCTACCTCGAGCAATCCCCAACAACCCACCACAGGCAGTAGCTGCAAGGCCAATAGTTTGACTAGAGGCGAATTGAGCTCAATGACTCTTTAGTTGGTTGGGCCTGATGCCTTGCGCAGAACTCCAGTAGAGTGGGCTGAAAGGACTGGGAGCTAGGGGAGCTAAAGGGGTCACTGGAGTACCCATCTTTCAGTGACAAACGTCGCCTGATGCCACAAAACCTGTGGCCAGAAGCTGATACTTCCTAGCAGCTGGAAGTCTGGCTGGCACCAACCTCCGGAGACGTATTAGCAATGACAGTTGGAGTTGGAGAAGGAGTCAATGGAGGTGGAGGAAAACACAATGACGTGGTTGAACCTCCTTCAAGAGAATGTAAGTACTGCTTCCACTTTGGTTTGTGGTTCTTGAGCATGTAGGAAAGCAGGGATGTTGTACCCAAATGTGATCCGGCCTGTCCTCTGAGAATCTGCCTGTGACACAGGATGCAGATTGCTACGCACCCGTCATCGTCTTTCAGCGTTAAAAAGGACCACACTGGAGAGGTGCGTGCAACCACTCTGCTGCTCCTTTTCTTTGCCTACCTCTGCGTCTGCTCCAGCTCCTTCTCCCCCACAGTCACATCGTCTCTGACTGTTCTCCTGCTTGTGCCCACTCGTCTGTGTGTTCTTTGAGACTCACATTAGGAAGATTTGCGGCCCCTTCCATCCCCAGTCTGTTGCGGCTGTTGCTGATGCCTTTTTTGATAGATAACAAATGGGATCAGAATGAAGTATCTGTATCTTTTGAATGTAATACACAAAGTTTCTGGATTTTTTGATGGATAGCAAGTGGGATCGAAATGAAATATCTGTATTTTTTTAAAGAACTACAGAAATTTTTCTGTAATTTTTTGATAGCAAGTAAGATCAGAAAAAGAAAATCTGTATTTTTTTGAGAGTAGTACAGACATTTTTCTGGCTTTTTTGATAGATAGCAAATGGGGTCAGAATGAAATATCTGTATATTTTTGAGACTAGTATCGGAATTTTTCTCGCTTTTTTGATAGATAGCAAGTGGGATCAGAATAAAATATCTGTGTTTTTTTAGATAAATACAGAATTTTTTTCTGGCTTCTTCAATGGATAGCAAGTGGTATAAAAATTGCTATCAAAAATTTTTTGATAGCAAGTGGTATCCGAATGAAATATCTGTATTTTTTTGAGAGTAATACAGACATTTTTCTGGCTTTTTTGATAAATAGCAAGTGGGATCAGAATAAAATATCTGCATTTTTTGAGAGTAGTAGAGACATTTTTCTGGCTTTTTTGATAGATAGGAAGTGGGGTCAGAATGAAGTATCTGTATTTATTAAATGTAATACAGAAATGTTTCTGGCTTTTTTTCTGGCTTTTTTTCATAGCAAGTAGGATCAGAATAAAATATCTTTTTTTTTAGAGTAATACAGAAAATTTTCTGGCTTTTTTGATAGATAGCAAGTAGCATCAGAATAAAATATCTGTATTTTCTTAAAAGCAATACAGAAACTTTTCTGGCTTTTTTAATAGCAAGTGCTATCAGAATGAAATATCTGTATTTTTTGGAGCGTAGGACAGAAATGTTTCTGTGGCATCCAGAACTGCAAAATCTGTATATTTCCAGATATACAGAAGGCTCCTAACCTGTCCCTGTCACAATGCACTTCTCTCTCTGCTTGTTTCCTTCACACAGAACACAAGATGGAGTGACTAAACCCTCCTTCCCTGTATAAATGCCTGTGCTCAGATTTCTCCTGATTAGGCTTCTGGGCCTTGCTGTGCAACCTGGGAGCAAATGATTTGCTCCCAGCCATGCCATTCCCTCCGGAAATAGTCGTCCTTCCCGCCCCCTGAATTTTCCCTCGTTTGTTCGGCGAGAACACGACCTCATGGCGAATCACAAGGCCATTCTCGCCTAAAAGTTTGGTATGCAAGAAAAGCCTGATTCGCCGTGAGATTGAACTTACAAATCTCGCTTGCTCTCACCTAGTTGTGTGTGTCTGTGGGTGGGAAACTTTTTGAGATCTAGAAACCCCCTCTAATTTGGGGGCCCCTAGATATCCACCCCATCACCCTGGGGAATGAGTACAGGGTTACAAAGTACCCCTTACCTAGAAATAAACACACCACACCATATTTTAATTTATTCTTTTTTGTAACTAATACTTACCTTTGCAGGTTCTAGTGATGAGTATAGGACTGGAGCCCATGACAATCCATCCAGTGTTGACTGTATCTTACTCAAGAATAACAGGAGCTGTGCTGTGGGTGTGCTGTGCTGCCAGCAATGGCTGTATGATCCTCTCAACTTCCCAACTGTAGCTGCCACAGTGTGTTCAATCAATCGCCTAATTAATATACACACAGGGACTGTTTCAGAGATGTGGCTAAACATATAGGTTAGCCAATGTTAGAAAAAGCAGCAATAACTGCTTTTTTTTAAAATCCTCCACGTATACATACATATATACAATGTTTTTCTCAAGTAAAAATCGATATAGATAATTCAATCTACCTTATTCTATGTTTTATGTTCAGAATATCCAAATAAATACAAAAATATCCAAAATATATAAATCCACTTTAAATCAACGCTATTGGATTTAATTTTTGACTATGTTCTGATATGCATTAAAAAAAGAAACAGCTTAAATAAAAAAGCTGGCAGGAAAAAAGACGCACTTATATGTAGAATTTCATGAAAAAAAAACTTAAGAAATAAAGCAATTTTGTTGCATTTCATTTCACTACAGGTTCAGGGCAAAGACACAATTTACAGACCATTGTATACATACCTTTAGGAGAAATCTCTATTTTTTTTGGATATTATTGGGAAAAGTGTGTTCTGTTACATGGTGAGTCCACTGAACAATAAATGAATAATTTTAAAGCACCATTCTCTACAAAACACAAAATGGTATAAGACTTTTTTTTTTTAACATTGCCACATCATTGCTTTCAGTTTTCCCAAGTTATGGTCTATTAAATTCTTTTTTGTCAATGTGTTTTCATACTTAAATAATTTTATTGTATTATGTCAATAGCTAAACAAATGAGTCCATTATTCACCAAATGGCGTCCTAGTTAAACATGTTAATACAGTTATAATCATTGTTAAGCCCACATATTGTAGGCTTTTTTTGGTCTACAGTACATTAAAATAATGAAAACAATGTATAAGCTTTGCCATTGGTTTGTTTTTTATGTTCACAATACATTTCTTGCATATAAAAAGAAAACATTATTCAGTACTCTGGTAAATTGTTTACTCCTATATTGTAGTGGCTTAGAAAATGCATATCATGGTAATGCACCTTTTTATTGCTCTGGGAAATGCTGTTTTCTGAATATTGATATGTTCTATACTAACAGTTACTTTAAAAATATCCAAAATTTTGATCTTAAAAAATGTGTATTTTGTTAAATAGCTAATCAAAAGTTTTTAGAATACTGACTCTTCCATATCATTCCACATAAATACATAAATGTAGGTATGCCTGTAAATGTTGGTTATTGAAGGCAATGTCACACCTTAAGTGTTACATTTCAAGCATAATAATGTAAGACCGTGGTCCAATGCTGATGCCCACCAGATGCCAGTCCCTGGTCTAATTCCGCACTCTTCTCCTATAGCAAGCCTTGGGAGGCTAGTAGCGTCATCCTAACACATGGTTGCCCCCAGGACTTCTGAATGCAAAGGATGGTGTTTGGGGAAAAAACTGATGGAAGACCAGTAGCCAACAGACAACACAATACAGAAGAACCCAGCAGAGGCAAGTCAAAAAACAGAGGCAGAGGTCATGTACAAGTAATCAACATGTAAAGACAAAGCAGAGTCCGGGTCACAGGCAAAGGTCAGTACAGGCAGCATTCAATCATAAGGAATCAAACAGAGTCAGCAACAGTTAATCCAACAAATAAAAACACTACCCTATGCAACTGTAGTTCACAGGTTCAAATCTCGGGCTAGGACATTATCTGCATGCAGTTTGCATATTCATCCTGTGTTTGCGTGCGTTTCTTCCAGTTAGATTAATTGGCACCGTATATATATATACACCGTATTTTTTGCCGTATAAGACGCACTTTTTCTTCCCCAAAACTGGGGGGGGAAAGTTGGTGCGTCTTATACGACAAATACCGTGTTAGAAAATAATTAAAATAAGATACTCACCCGATACCCGATCCTGCGTGTGTCCCCTCTCCTCGCTGGCTGCAGCGTGTGTCTCCTCTCCTCTCTGGCTGCAGCGTGTGTCTCCTCTCCTCGCTGGCTGCAGCGTGTGTCTCCTCTCCTCGCTGGCTGCAGCGTGTGTCTCCTCCTGGCTGCAGTGCAGAGCGAAAGAAGGGGAATAATCTTTCAGAATCTTTTTTTTCTAGATTTTCCTCTTTTAAAATTGGGTGCGTCTTATATTCCGGAGCGTCTTATACGGCGAAAAATTTGGTATATATATATATATATATATATATATATAGCTAAAAGGAAACAAGAAATACTGCAAGTGAGAGAATAAGGGGCATGGTTTTACTGGGGTGGTGCACATCATGGGAACCCTGGCCAGATAAATGTCTCCTAACAGTTTACATGCATTAAATACACACTTGTGTTGTAACAAGCCCTGCAATGTGGTAATTGTAACACATATTGGAATACTTTGTGCTTTCCTCCCCCTGTCACCATTTAAGATTACAAATTATAGGCAAGATGGCTCCATATACTACATGTATCCAATATCCATTTTTGGGATAAATTTTGGTTTGTATCAGCAACGTTATTGGCAACAGTGTGTATATTGGTTAGCTGAGTTACTTGGGAGGTCAATTTTTCCCAGAATTTGTTATTTTTAATGATGGTGGGGGACTGGAAGGAAAGATGACTGTCTAATAGCATGGCAATTCTCTTTTAAATGTGTGCTCTGCAGCATGCTGCACCAGTATAACATGTTGCTGTGGTTTGGACACCTTGGTTCTTATCATGGGTCATTGCACAGACATGTGTTACTACACTGCACTACAATGCATCCAAACACTTCTGGTGTAAATGAGCGTTTCACAAACCATGGTCCATGAGCAGTGTTCCCTGTCAGACACTGCACATGATATCAATAGTGATACTGGAGGAAAGAGAACATTTCACCTGAGAACATGTCTCCATGGTAAGTAACTGGAGCACCTTTCTAATCACAAATGGAAATTAAGCTAAATACCAAGGAGGATCTCCCAGTGTAGACTCGAAGGGGTCTATCAAAGGGTTCACGTGCTATTTGTATTGCAAAAAATAATTATTTATCATGTTATTTACCTTGAGTTCATTCAGTTCATAAACCTTTTCAGCTATGTTTGGAAACTTTTTTTCTGCTACAAAAGATTTTATTGAAAATTTAAAACAAAATGTGCTAACAGCGCAAAGTAACAATAATGAAACAGTACCAAGAATATAGATCAAAATAATAAAATATATAAATTACAAAACTTCAGTAATCAGCACATTTACGCAAAGAGAACAATTAAAAAAATGTAAAAAAAAAACACACACAAGGTTTAACACAAAAAAATGGAAAGAAAAGAAAATAATTAAAACAGTAGAGAGAGAAGGGAGGGGAAAGAAAAAAAATCCCGTTGCCTTTATGGATAAATAAAGAAAACCGAGGAGAAAGAAGAGAAAAAGTTCTGTGAGATGGCAAATAGTAATCCAACCAAGATTGCCAAACAGCTAGAAATTTGTTGTGGGTATCATTAATGATAACAGTAATATTTTCATTAATCATAGTGCCATGCAACTTTTTAAAAAATCAAAGGAGTTTACCAAGCATGGGCTATAGTTTGTTTGGTAGCCATAAAAATATGCATTATAAGGATGGCAGACCTCCTATTAATATTAGAAAGTGGTATGTAAAACAAAGCATGTCGTGGGTCCTTAGGCAGATTAGTACGTAGAACAGAATTAATCAGTTATAATCAGTGATACACTCTGATCCATAATCTAGGCACCTTAGGACATTGCCACCATACATGGCTCATTGTACCTCTTACTTTACAACCTCAAAAACAATTAGGTGAAAAAGACGGGACTGCATGTGCAATCCACGCTGGAGTTAAATATCACCTCATTAGGACCTTATAAGAATGTTCCAGTGCAAGTATATTTCTAGAACTTTTAGGAATAGCTTGCTATAAACTAATATGATCATCCCCGCTAAAAACAATTGAAAGTTCCTTGTCAAGACCTCCTGATTTAGGTGTAGGGCAAAAACATACATTTTTTTTTTGATTTGTGGAATACCAGACTTCCGAATAAACCATAAAACTTTACTTTGCAAAGATTGACAAATGTTATAAGGAAAAAGTATCAGAAGAACTCTCATTGAATAAGGGAGTTAGGGCAAAAACGACATTTTGATAGCATGTATGCCTCCAAACCAAAAAATATGAGGCAGATTCCAAGATTTTAAAAGAGCAGAAAGAGATCTAAGAAGAGCTACATAATTAGCTGTATATAGAGCTGTATGGTTTGCAACCACTTGAATACCGAGATAAGGCATTGCCTGGACCCATTTATGTTGATAGTCTGTAGGCTAACTAAATCGTCAGAGGAAAGGGACACATTTAGAGCCAAAGATTTTATGGGAATAATTCGAAGATAATTGCAAAATGGGAAAAAAATTGCAATTACAGAACGTAGGGAAGTATGAGGAGAAGTGACATAAAACAAAATGTCATCAGCAAATAATCAAATGTTATGTGTGTACTGCAATATAATAAACCCTGTAATATTTTCACATTGTCTAATATAGATTCCAAAGCTAATTTAAAAAACAATGGGGATAAAGGACACCCCTGCCTAGTGCCTCAGGCAATGGTAAATGGTTCAGATGCGGTCACGGCTCTACAGGGCAAAGTGGTGGACTCTCTGTGCCACCAACCCAATGGGTGGAGACAGGCACGGGGCCCAGGGTCTAAGCAGTAGCTCGGTCTTCTCCAGAGCCTCTAGAGGTGAGTTTGTTGTGCGGCAAGCTAGTGCTAGGTTGCGGCTCCCATGCCTGCCAAGGCAGGTGACTGCTAACTAGCAGGAACCAAAACGTAGTGCCAGAGCAACATCCAAAAGAGTAGTCAAACAAGCCAAAGGTCAGGGCAGGCAAGAAACAAAAGTTGTCAGGAAATAAGCCAAAGGTCAGGACAGGCAGCAAAAAAGAATCTTCAGGAAACAAGACGGGGTCGATACACGGATAACACAGGAACAGTACGCAGAAACTGGAGCAGTAGAAACCTGGGAGTAGAACCACAAGGAACTCCTTGTGCAGGCAACTTCCTGTCGCAAGGCCACTTCCTTAAAAAGGGGATGTCATGTGATGAGTGTAGGTTATGTGAGCCGCAGACACCAACCCCACCAGTAGGGGGAGTGCTGGTGATGTGATAGCCTCAGGTATTGTTCACATGCCTGCCAGCAGAGGGAGTGCGTCTGTGGAACACCCTTGTCCTCTGAGGCAAGGGAGCAGCTGACCGAGAATCACTTGACCTAGACCAGGAAGTGTCCAGAGAATTGGATCCAGAAGCAGAAATGGTGCTGGCAGCAGTGGACTGCAAGGTGGGTGACACTGCAGGGATCTGTGACAGAGACAATGTGGGAAGGCTAGCTGTGTAGCTGAAAGATCTTCACCAAGGTCAAGGCAGACAGAAAGCTAGGCAGAGGAATGAAATGGACCATTTTAGAAAACTGAAACTGATCAATCACAACCCAAATTGTAGTGAAACCGTTGGAGGATGGAAGGTTGGTAACAAAGAGTTGTGTGAATAGGGTTGTTCCGGAGAGGGAAGCAGAAGTAACAGACCTGAAGGAAGCTTCCATGGCACCTAGTGTCGGGCACATTCGGTACATGTGGTCACGAAGTCCATCACATCTTTCAGATCCGGCCACCAGTACTTACGGCTAATCAATTCAAAACTCTTCCATTGCCCATGATGCTCAGGAAACTTAGAGGCATGCCCCATCAGAGGATCAACAGGTGCTGGATTTTTTTTTAACAGGGCTTGTTCCTGGAGGAATTCGAACTAGCCGGACTGGGGCCGTGGGCACGGATCAAGCCGAGTCTATAATGAAGGCTGGTTCCACTTCAGGATTCTCCTTCTTAAATGAACGAGAAAGGGCATCTGCCTTTACTTTTTTGGAACCTGGTCGTTAGGTGAGCCGGAAGTTAAATCTTGAGAAAAAAAGTGCCCAGCAGGCTTGACGGGGGTTTAAGCGTTGTGCAGTCTGAAGGTATTGCAAATTTTTGTGATCAGTGTAAATAGTCCAAGTGCGAGGAGTAGTCTTGGATAAACTGCCAGTAGTAGTTGGCGAAGCCAAGAAACCTCTGGATCGGCTTCAGCCTAAGGGGTTGTGGCCAGTCTAGGACGGCCGTAAATTTGGCAGGGTTCATCTGCAAACCCTCAGCAGATACGATATACCCCAGGAACAGGACTTCAGGGAGCTCAAAGAGGCATTTCTCAGTCTCAGCATACAGTCTATTTTGCCGAAGCCCTTGCAGGACCGTTTTAACATGGTCTCGATGAGATGGAAGATCACTAGAGTATACCAGAATATCGTCCAAATAGACAATCACACAGACATTTAGCAGATCCTGGAAGAAATCATTCATAATCTTGGAATATTGCAGGGGCATTGCAGAGCCCAAATGGCATAACCAGGTATTCATAGTGGCCAACTCAGGTATTGAAAGCTGTCTTCCATTTATCACCCTCGTGGATGCAAATTAAATTGTAGGCAAATTCCCAGTATTGTTTGGGTAGCCCAGGGAGAGGGCATGTGGCTGCGGAGCAAACCTGCCAGACAGGTGCTGCTCCACAAGAGTATGTCTCCAGTGCTCCATTAAATGATGGGGGCATGTTTGCGTAACCATGGCAACCCCAACAAAACTGGATGAATGATCTTGGGAATCACCAAGAAGGAAATAGCCTCAGTGTGCAGGGCCCCAAGTTTCATGAAGAGTGGCATGGTGGCATGCTGGATGCAGTCAAGTAGAGCAGTACCGTTAACCACGGCAACCACCAAAGGCTTGGATAGGGGCACCACAGGGATGTTATACTCAGAGACCAATTGTTGGTTGATGAAGTTCCCAGCAGCGCCAGAGTCCAAAAAGGCGTGGGTCCAGAAATGGTGTTTGTCAGATGAGATCCAGACAGGAAAAGTTACTTTAGATGGTGGAGTGGTAATAGATTTGACAGGGAGCCCTCTCCCCATTTCCCTTGGCACTGGCGTTTGGGACCTTCAATGAACAATTGTGCTTGTAATGGCCTTTCCCATCATGGTACAAACAGGGGTTCTGGTGTCTGTGGTGGGAGCTCTCTCTTCAGGGTAAGTCAAGCATGGTCCACTTGCATAGGCTCAACTGTAGGAAGAGGGGGGTTTCGGAAAGTTGGAGCCAATTTAATGGGATGCCGGACTTTCTGGGCTTTCTGAGCCCGCTCCTGGAAGCGATGGTCTATCCAGACACAGAGAGACACCAGGCCATCAAGGGTGGGGGGAAGATCATGGCCAGTAAGCTTGTCTTTAATATGGCCTGCGAGCCCCTGCCAGAAGATTGCGACCAGGGCATCATTGTTCCAATTTATTTCGGATGCCAGGGTTTGGAACTTCACTGCATATTGGCCTACAAAAAAAAAGGCTTGGAATGGGCCTAAAATTTCTAAGGCTGCAAAAGAGGCCTGGCCAGGTTCATCAAAGACCTTGCGGAAGGTCTGTAGAAAGGCACTGAAGTCTCCCGGGATAGGATTTCCCTTTGCCCAGAAGGGCGAAGCCCAAGGAAAGGCCTTCCCTGACAACAAGGAAATGAAGAAAGCCACCTTGGTTTGTTCTGTGGGAAAGTTCCAGGGCTGCAATTCAAACTGGATTTGGAATTGGTTAACAAATCCACGACAGAGATTGGGGTCACCGAAGTAGCAAGGGGGAGTAGGAATCCAAAGCGCAGAGTAAGGCGGCATGGTGGCTGGAACTGTAGTGGGTACAGGGGTCCCAGGTACAGGGGCTGGAGTTGCAGTTGCAGAGGTAGGAGACTGCTTAATGGCAGGTTGGAACTCATTCAGATGCTCATCACACCTCTGGAGGAAGTCCACAACTTTACTTTGAAGAGGCTCCTGTTTTTGAATCAGCTCTAGCAGGTCCTGCATGGAATCAGGTTACGGAATGTCAGCGGGGTCCATGGCCTGGACAAACTGTCCACAGGGCAAAGTGGTGGACCCTCTGTGTCACCAACCCAGTAGGTGGAGAGGTGCACCGGGCGCAAGGTCTAAGCAGCAGCTCAGTCTTCTCTAGAGGTGAGGTTGTTGTGCGGCGTGTTGCTGCCAAGTTGCGGCACTCGTGCCCCCCAAGGCAGGTGACTGCTAACTTGCAGGAACAGAAACGTAGTGACAGAGGGAGAGCCAAAGAATAGTCGAACAAGGTCAGGACAGGCAGCACTCAGGAGTTGTCAGGAAACAATCCGGGGTCAGTAAACGGATAGATCCGGAACAGAATGCACAAACTAGAGCAGTAGAAAACTGGGAGCAGTACCACATGGAACTCTATGTCCAGGCAACTTCCTGTTGCCAGCCACTTCCTTAAAAAGGGGATGTCATGTGATGAGTGTGGGTCATGTGAGCCGCAGACATTAAACCCACCAGCAGAGGGAGTGCTTGTGACGAGACAGTCTGAATAGTTGTTCACATGCCTGCCAGCAGACGGAGTGCGTCTGTGGAACACTCTGGCCCTCTGAGGCAAGGGAGCAGCTGATTGAGAGTTGCATGACCTGGACCAGGAAGTGTGCAGAGAGTTGGATCTAGAAGAGTAGGAGCTGACAGCAGGGGAGTGCAAGGTGGGTGAGCCAGAAGGAGGCACAGATGCCCTAACCTTGAGGGGATCTGTGACAGATGCATAACCACAATATTCGACCGTAGCGGTCCGGCAGTAATAGATAGCATCCATCCAAGATATGAAATCTTTGCCCAAGTTCCATTTATTCAGTGAAAGTTTTAGATATTGCCAAAACAACAAATCAAACGCTTTTTTCATACCTGAAAAAAAGGAGCATGAGCTTTTTCACTGGATAATTGAGTAATTGTGTACAACAGATACTATCTGAAGCTGGGCGTCCAGGAATAAAGCCAACTTGATCCTTGTGGATAAAAGTAGGCAAAAACCCATTCAATCTGCTAGCTCATACTTTGGTCACAATTTTTAGGTCTAAGTTATACAATGAAATTAATCTATAATTAGCCCAACTAAGAGGGTCCTTACCTGGTTTAGAAATCATAACCACTTGTGCTTGCAACATAGGAGAGCTGAGAGAACTGGAAGACTTTAAATGGTTTTAGAGGGTGGCTAAGTGTGGCACAGAATGGTCAGCCATCTTTTTATAAAAAGGGCTGTAAACCCATCCAGACCACATCTTTTACCCACTGTGTTTTAGTTGCAGCCAGTACTTTAAATGCAGTTATATCTGCGGCCAACAAGTCTGCATGTACAGTAGATAGTTTGGGAAGGCGCACCTCCGATAGAAATGATTGGATGCAAGCAGAAGAAGTTTCAGGTGGTGCTTGATATAATTTTGAGAGGCTCCTCTAAAATATTATGGGGATTAGAAGTATGAAGATGGTGTCTAGAACGTAAAGAGACCACAGTTTTGTGCCTAGGAATATTTCACTAGCATTGTACTAATTTTAATTCTATTAGCATGTGTTGCGTTCAGCAACACCAGTAAGACATAAATTTAAATCTGTCTTGGCTTTAGGAAAAAGTTTTCTACTACGCTCTGTGGGGAGCTTCTTAAACAAATTCGAGGCGACTCAATGTCAACTCCGCTTCTAGCATAACAGCTTTATAAGCATTCCACAGAACCATAGGAGAAGAAACACAATTGATGTTTAGTTTAAAATATTAGGTGGTAACACCAGTTACCAGAAGGAGGTATTGGTAAAAAAATTGCAAACCATAGGAACAGGGTCATAATCAGACCAAGCAACTGTTAATATATGAGCATCAACCACTTAAGGAAGAAGTGATCTGGAAACAAATATTTGATCAATACAGGAGTGAGGGGAGTGTGGATAAGAAAAACAAGTATAGGAGCAAAAGGTGTGTGCTTCCACTTTGGTGGTTTAAGCATCCTGAGGCGATCTATCCAGTTTTGGATTCAAAACTAAATTAGAATCACCACAAAAAATTTGTACCATGCATATGAGTACATAAAGTCGTAAATAAAAGTGAGAAAAAGAGTAACTGTTGGGTATTTGGAGCACAATGCAAAAAGTGCAAAGGATGACCTTTATATCCAATATAGACCCCAATAATATCAAGTATCAACCTTGAGAATCTGCAATATGCTTTTGTCAAAATAAAGGGGGTAAGTTTATGAATAGCTAATAAGTTTCCAGGCGCATTAACAGGCGCATTTGCTTGAAAAAATTTGGGATATGAGTGATGTAAATACCGTAACTAAGAAGTACAAGCAATGAGGAATACCTGCAAACAGGCAATATTGATTTTTTGGGATCCCATGTAATCAAAGATAGTAGATCTTTTATGGGGGGAGTTCATTCCCTGAACATTTAGAGTAAAAATCTTCAAAGCCATCTAAAATATATGGAAGACAATATATAAGGCAAACCCTCATATTGGTCAACTGGATTTAAAAAAATCTAAAATAGAATAAAAACAACATAGATATAAGAGAAATGTATAAAAAACTATTGTTTCAAAACCATGTGAGGGGAGGCACTGTAGTGCATCAATGCTGGCCCTCAGTTCCTAAAGAACTGATAAAACAAAGGTCAGCAGAGGAGGGAGCCTGTATTACCCCGGACAAAAAAAGGCACCGTAGTGCATCAATGCTGGCCCTCAGTTCCCGAAGAACCGATAAAGCAAAGGTCAGCAGAGGAGGGAGCATGTATTAACCCGGACAAAAAAAAGAACTAGGGCACTGACCATCCCAATTTCTAAAATATGCAAGAAAAAAAACAACATTAACATATTGTATTAGCTATAAAGATTAAGTCCTATCACTGAACACATCAATAAAAACAAAACGACACAGATCCCAAGTAGGGTAGCGCACATGATTTTCACGCAGAACTCAAATATAGGGTTTTTAAAGCCCTGGACTTTTAAAGTCCTTCGAGTGGTCAATGGTGACAAGTCAGAAAAGACTTGATAGGAGAAATATTGATAGATAAGAGAGTCCTTGACTCCAGCTGCTTGTAAAATATTTTCCTTAGTGCGGTAATAATGAAATGTATTAATGACATCCCTAGCTCTATTGGATAGAGCTCCATGAATTCTATCCATTTCAAGGTGTTCGGGCGATATATCTCACTCTAACTCTCCAAGTAGTGCTCTGGCTGTGCCTGTGAGGTCCACAATACTCTCAGGGATACCTCTAACTCTGATATTGTCCCTCTTATCATGGTTATTAGCATCTTCTAATTGGTCTCTAAGGGTTTGAAGCCCAATCTAGATGGTGTCAATATCTTTTTTACAACCTTCCAACACTGAGCCTCGTTAATAAAGCTCTCCAAGGCTGGAGAGGATACACTTTCAACAGTGAAGCTGGGTGATCCACCAAACATGGAATTAATGTATTCAGTGATTTTCAATTTGCAAGCAAATGTTTTGAATCCTGGACCAGATCCATTCCAGGTTTGCAGGATCACCCAGCTTCACTGAAGAAAGTGTATCCTCTCCAGCCTTGGAGTGCTTTATTATATCCGGCCCACTGTTGTCATATCATCTAGGCAATCTTTCAACACAGCTGTATGATGCCCCAATTCCTTAATCTTTTTCAGAAGTCCTTAGGAGATCTTTTTATTAGCGTGAGATATTTTAAAATTTTCCTGATCTTAGTAAGCAAGTGCTCACCTGGTTCAGGTTCAGCAGGAGAAAGTTCTCAGGGGAAATATTGAAGGCATCACTGGTAGAAGGATCCGGCTCCATCTTGAAATGCGCTCCACACTAAGATCGAGGTGTCTCATGCGATCTCTTTGCAGGTTTCCTGAAGGCCCCATCGAAATAGGAGATGCTCCATAGGATCCAAAGTGTGGCTGGAGGGAAGAGAAGTTGGCAACTTTCATGTGCTCAACGCTGAGGAGATCAATGTGCCCGAGGTGAGCGGAGCTGGATCAACACACCACCATCCTGGTCTGCTGGAAACTTTTTTTCAAGTTAGTTGCCTCTATTGTAATTAGATTATTAGATTTTGATGGAAGTTTGTGGCAGCTTCCCAGTCACAAAGACAAGGTTTCTTTTTTATTTCTTTTTTTCTCATATTAGTAAATGTTTACTTACAGATTTCCACTGGCATTCCTAACCCAGACAGACACTGTTTTTAACACAATTTGCTGGAGCATGTTCAAACACCAATTGGTAAAGAGATTACACATCATACTTAGAGATCACTCTTGCTGAGGTTCACATATATTGCCCAAAAGACCTTCAGAGTTACAAACATTTAAAAGTGAATATAGCATAAATACTATGCATGTACATTACTTAGCATGTCAACTTTTTTGATTCATCATGTCATGCCTTTAGGCCTGTTCAGTAAAAAAATAAATTGGAGATGATTCATGTTATTTTGTTACTGCCCATAGCAGCAGGAACTCTGACTAACCCAGCTACTGGAGCATTGGTTATGTAATTAAATATCTTTCAGGTTTTTAGAACTATAGATGCTTTTATGTAATGCCATTCAACAATGTCATCAATGCAACAACACACAATAATATAAGAATAGGCAAAAAACACAACAATGACAACAAAAGCAATTAAATGCACCTTTTCCATCAGCAATGTTGAAATAGATGTTCTTTAGTGTCTGATGTGCAATATTATAAAAAAAGGTTTACTTTCTACAATAGAAAATAAAAGGAGGTCTTTATGCTCAATAAAATTTATTAGTAATAAACCATTTGCCTAAACTTGGGGAGTTTAAAATCTATTTGTGCAAATCTTTAATTCCAAAGATGTTTCCATAGGAGTTCCTGAATTCCTGAGTAGGAATCTTTGTCAAGGAAAGTTGAGTTTTTTTTTACTTTAAATAAAAGGGATAACCTTGAGTGGCCTAAAATCCCCCTCATAGTCAGCTACAGAACCAGCATCTTCCAGGCCCAGGGTGCTTACAAGACCACCCAGAAGTGTGTTTCATCCAGAAAGAGAGTTGAAAGGCAGTCATTTATGTGATTACACTATTCCATTGAAAAACATTTTCAGAAAATAGATTATCTTCAAAGCCTCTCTTAATAAATGTTCCATAGTATGTAAAAAGCATGCAGTTTGCTAAGCAAAGTACCATCCAACTACACTTTTAAAAATGTTCAAATAATCATACTTGTTGTTTTGAAAAGATGACCTATGGGTTTTAAGAAACAAATAGAAAATAGGAGATCATTGCAAGAACCCCTTCTGATATAGTTGACCTGGTTTTCAAAGCTTACTTCCATGTGTAATGTTTTATGCGTAGGCTGCAGTCTAACAAAGAGACAGTATTTGATTTTACTAATCAAGTGATACCAACCACTGTTATTTGAATAAACACAAGAGAAAGATCAGCGCTTGGAAATAAGATTTTTCTCAGATTTTTAATATGTAAAGATCTCTGGCCTCAACAACTCAGCGCCACAAAAGTGACTATTTCAATCCCATGTAAATTGACATTGACAAAAGAATATGTACTTATGAAGCTCATCTAGCTTTGGTACCTAAGGAGAATGCCTTGACTTTCACATGTCACCATGGAGCTCATTACAGTACTTTTTGTAGCCTTCAATCACTAATTATTATATTTATTTACTGTTTATTAAAACTGTGTAAACCTCTCTGGTGAGTGAAAAATGCAGAGCATCATAATAGCATAAAATAATTCACACACATTATTTCCCTAAATAGCAATAGAATATAAAATGTATAGTAAAAATAAGGCTAACTCAGCATATCATAATGACATTTGTGGGCTTATTAACAAGCTAAATAAAGCCATATATCTAAGTTTCAAAATAATCTGTCCACTGATAATAATTAAATTGAGAGATGTGGTAATAACTGTCTTGTTTTTTAAATGGCACTGCATTTTCTATTAAGATGTACTTTCATTTCAATCAATCTATACTTACAGTGTTGATGTCCATGTATTTGCTGTCAAATTGAAAATAGCATTGAAAATAGCACAAGACATAATGTCATAATTTGCCTAAAATATGGGTAGTTGTATTTTGCTAGTATTTAGAGTAAAACCAGACCAATGTCACCATAAATCAAAGCAAGCATTACCCATTCTACAAATAAGATAAAGCATACAAGCTGAATAAATGAAGTCAGTAGCAAATTGAGATGAGCGGAAATCCCTATGGTGGCTATTAAAATACACATGAAAATTGAAGAGCAGAGTTTTCTTGTGACAACAAGTATCTATCAAAATAGCAGAGAGACTCACATTCTAGGGAAACTTAAAAACCATGGCTGAAGTCCCATTTATAATAGTTTTATTGTATCTTTGCATCGAGGTAACCATCTCTGTTTTAGTTGAGGCTACATAAATTACTTCTGGGATTTGTTTTGAAAATATAGAAGTTCCTGCACTTTGAAAAAAGGAGTATTGAAGCATATTTTGAAGAAAGAACATGAACAAGTACATACTTATGCTTGTATTTTAATTATGAGTCTAAGCAGTCTGTGGACAGCTTAGTGATGAGACAAGGAGGCTTTGCTTGAGCATAATTCAAACACAGTGGTACCTCGGTATAGGTCCGCTTTGGAATAAGTCCAACTTGGTATAAGTCCTGTTTGAACACGAAAACTTTTGTTAGGTATACAACCTTTGCTTGGTATACAACCTTTGTGCTAGAACTTGTATGGGTCAAAATGAGTCATAACACCGCGGGTTACCCTTATTTACCTCTCCCGAGACAAAGCCCCGACTGCCCACGAGCGTCAGTACGCCAGTTGCTACCATTCAGTGAACAACCCGCGCTATAACTCTCTGTGAATTATATACCATCTCCTCCTCCTTCATTCTCAGCACCATCCTAGTAGGCACTCGACTCTTCCGAGCAAGGTAAAGTGAGGTTAAATTTTCATTGATTTCATCTAATTGCTTTTGTATTTATGTACCGTATTTTTCGGACCATAAGACGCACTGGACCATAAGACGCACCAGTTTTTTGGAGAAGGGAAATGAAGAAAACAAAGATTCTGAAACAAATAGTGTCCTAAAATATTTTATGTGCATTAAAAACCAACATCACAGTCATAAACACATGTAATAATCCTTTTATTTCTTATGGGAAAAATTTGTTTGGTATAAGTCCTGTGTGGTATAAGTCCAAGGATCTGGAAAGGATTAAGGATTTATACTAAGGTACCACTGTATGTGCATATATTTTAAAGGTGTATATATATATATATATATATATATATATATCTGTTCTGGGGCTGGTCTTACTGGGAATCTGGAAGAGCAGGGTGAGGCAGATTCCCAATTCCCAATCACAAGGGCCAGAGGGCTATTTAGCACACCCCATGCTAAGCAGTAGGTGTGTGGCTGTTGGTTTGACTGGCTGCAGGTCAGTCTGTGTGCTGCAAAGATCAATTTTGTTTATGCTAGCTAGGAGGCTAAATATTTTGTTTATGTTTTTGTGCTGATCTCCTTGACTGGTCATCAAATGTACATTCCCTGCACAACCTCTGTGATGTATGCTATGTGTGAAGCATATTCTGTGATGTGTCTTGTTTGTGCTATGTCTGTCGTGTGGACTCTGCTATGTGTCCTGTTTGTGCTATGAGTGGCGTGTGCACTTACTGGGGTCTATTTATAAAGCAGTCATAAAGCAGTTATAAAGCAGTTATAAAGCGTCCATGTTACTCTGCTTCAATGAATAAAATAGATTTTCCACCTGGGAACGGTAAAGGGAATGTCAGATTCACAGCTTTATAAATAGATCCTGTTGTGTTCTGTGTCTGCCCTGTACAATACAGTATATAATGGGTGTGTTTTATGTTTTGTTGTGCTGCATGTTGTAAGAAGTGCAATTACTCCAGGAACAGTGGAGTTCATTGCATGCACAGTACATACAGAATGTTATTCTTTTATAATACTAATAATGAATTCAGTTTTTAGTTTGTCTAAATATTTTTCATAGAACTGTCAGATTTATAGTTAATTAAGGAGTTTCAAAATGTATGCTATTTAATTTCCAGAATACTATATAAGCCATATACTCATGGCTCCCAACTAATTCTCTTTTTGTTCTCTTTAGGTGCTATTTGCTCCACAACTGCCTTATTTTAGGTCTACTGTATAAATATTTATATAATCCAGTTATAGATTTATATATTTATCTATATGACAAATATATCAAAATATTATATAACATATAAAATAACATATGAATCTACTGTTGAACTAAATGGTTAAATGTTTTTATGTCAGGTTCAACTGGTATGTAATTTTGTTGATGATTTTAACTAATTGATTTTAGCATCCAAAAAAATCAAAGATGTCACCATTTATCCTTTCAGTGCTGCATGCTCAGAAGGCCTCTTGGACATTCCATGTTTTTTGGAATATAAGATACCTCCATAACTTGCCACATGCTAGTTTTTATCTCTGACTCACAATGTTACTGATGAGTATCGTAGCAATGTAAAGTATTAAAAACCAGCGCACAAAACAGGACACCAAAATACCTGCATGTTTTAAATGTAAAAGATACTTTTCAAGACAGTGGAATTTGAATGGAGGATAGCAAGGTTTCTTGCTAACCCTTGGCTTTCTAGCTGCTAAGGAACCAAAAAGCCATGCCCTACAATTAACCTCAGTATGGCATAAGGTCACAGCATGCTTCCTTCTTCAACTTCAAGACACACACTGACTGGTGCAGATGTTCAGTGTAAATTCATAATTGTGCAGTGAAAGGTTTAATTCATTGCTATCCATACACTGAATAATAGGAAATAATTCTAAAATAATAACTCAGAATCTTTTAGAACAAGGCCCCAGGGTTCTTCAATGATGTGTGCTTTATCTTATTTGTATTACAATACAGATTTTTCCAAACATTTGCAGGAGTATCATGGGATAAAAATTACCCTGCCTTTACATTTTGTAGGATCCCTGTTTTTGGAAAATAAATTGTTTGTGTGTTTTTTAATGAAACTAAATGTCGGTAAAAAATTGTCTTCTTGGTAATTGAAAAATGTGATACTGGCTTGATTGTAATAATGAGAAAGATCATTATTAGGAATAAGGGGAATAATTTTTTAAAATAGACTATACCATAAAACTCCTAAATTCACTCATTGAATCTTTCATAAAATTTGTTTTAAAAACATGCATTTTATGCAGAGGGAGGAGTATTTAGGGTACTTATGTTTATTTTAGTATTCTTTGTATTTGGGATTTTTTTTCCTTTTTTGTTTTAATTACTATTCGTGTACTGACGGTTATAATAAATTTTTCTTCAATGTCTGTTTTTTTTTGTTTTTTTTGTGAGGATTAACCCCCCTAGCATTCTAATTCTGTCATTTTTTGATGCAAAAAGTGATCCTATTTTTTTTGCGTAGAAATTTTGCGTAGAGAGCAATATTTGCTCTCTTGTAGAGCTAGATACGTCAGTAGGCCATTTAGCATAAATGATATAACTATATCCAGATATGTAGCCCCTATATGGAACTTTCCCAGTAGCTGCTTCCAGGGTCTTCTCTCCTTGCAAAGAAGTGCAGCAGTATATTAACCCCCTAGTGGTTATCCCGAGTGTGACTCGGGGTAGATTTTACCTGCAAAAACTGGTAATCTCGAGTCACACTCGGGGTCGCTTAAAACTTAAACAAAAACACTTACCTTGCTCCGTCGGCATCCCTCGGCGTCCTGCTGGTCTCCGCAGGTCCTGGGGACACGTCCTCCTCCTCCGATCTTCAGACGCAAAATGTAGAGATGATCTCGGGTTTTCCGGTGATGTCGGTGCATGCGTCGGTGTGGGCAGGAGGATCGACGGGAAATTCAAATAATTTTGTAGTAGATACAATACAAAATAGCTGTATTGAGTCCAATACAAAGAAATCTTCATATAATATACAGTATATATAATTAAATTATATATATATATATATATGTTACTGTACATGTTTCAAGTATATATTACATGTTTCACTATTATTTTTTGTATTTTTTAACAGATTTTTGTGTTTTTTTATTTAAAGTTTATCATTAAATTAATTAAATATTGGACATATTTCGGTGAGTTATGCCTAAGAGTTATAGCCTACAATGTAAAAAAAATTACCATGCAAAAAAAAAAATGAAACACTTTTCCCATGGAAATACAGACAGAATTAGAACGCTAGGGGGGTTATAAGAATAACAGCTTCTCAAGTGTAGGGTCTTTTTCATCTGTTCAGCTGCCTGCTGTCATTCACCTCTGTTCTGCTCTTGGGATGTTGCATTAGGTCACATGATATAAGTGGGTGATAGCAGGCAAAGAAGATGTAACATTGGATGGGATAAATACTTACAATTCACTGTTGTAGAAAGGGGACTTCTGGTGGCCACATGTGTCCCTGAAGGATGGACCTCCTGAGGTCACAGTAAGGGAAAGGGTCCTTTCAAAGCATCACTGGGAAAAGGGGGGTGTAGAATGTAGTAGCTAATTATTATTATTATTTATTATTAAACAGGATTTATATAGCGCCAACATATTACGCAGCACTGTACATTAAATAGGGATTGCTTTAAATTTCCCGCCCGGCCACGCCCCCCGACGGAGAAGCGCCCCGCCATCACAGCGGGATCGTGAGATCGCCGCTGGAGCGCGGGGATAAGGTAAGAGGGACCCTCAAAGGTACCCCGAGTGTGACTCGGGATTACCGCTGTTTGCAATTTTTTCCACCCCGAGTCACACTCGGGAATACCGCTAGGGAGATTAAAAGCTTTTGGAGCTCTTTTCAGAAAACAGGAAATCAGACATTGGGCCTGATTTAGTAACCTCCTGGGTGGGTAATTTCTGTCTGGATTTATATGTCTAAAAGCAGTACATTGTTTTTCATGAAAATTTATTTTACAGTATAATATAATAGTATGAGTATAAAAAAGTTTGAAACACAAAATTATGTCAAAATAATGAATTAAAAAAAAATAATTTTTTTATACTAATATATTATACTGTAAAATAAATGTTCATAAAAGACAATGTACTGCTTTTAAATATATATATACACTGTATTGCATTCAAAACAGGTATTTTGCAATTTGGAAATTTTAATTTCCTGGCCCGAACTGAACGTCTCCAGGCACCAATGTCACCAGGAACTCCTCAGTGACTAATCAAGTGCAGAGAAAGCTGGCCAGGGAAAGAAAAGACACGATGGACGACGCGGCACGCCGGCAAATCAGGTATTACTCGATTTACTATTACTTCCCATAGGTTTACCTATCCCAACTGTGGCACGGGCTTACCACTTTTAGCATCTTTTTTCTGCTTCGAGTCACACTAAGGGTTACCGCTCAGGAGGTTATAGCTCTCCAAGGCTGGAGAAGATACACTTTCATCAGTGAAGTTGGGTGATCTAGAAAACATGTGATGGATTTCATAAGTTTGTTTAAATATTGTTAGCAAATGTTTACAATCCTGAACCAGACCATCCAGGTTCCCTGATGAAAGTGTATCCTCTCCAGCATTGGAGAGCCTTAATAAATTAGGCATATTGCCTCAAACATTCTCCCATGGGAATCTTCCAGGTCCATGTGTTTCAATGGCAGTAATTGATTTCCCCAACAGGGAATATTTGAGGGATCTTCAGATTTCCTGTTTTATAAATAGAGCCCATGGAGGTCCCCATATATGCACTAGAACTGATCCAGGCTAAAATAAATCTAAAAAAAACCTCTTAAAGACTCAAATAAACCAATAAATACATTGTGCTACTACACCGCCTAAAAGCCACTAAAAACACCTTCTGTTCATAGCATTTAACTCTGTTGGGCAAATTTGCACAATGCACAAAATGCATTTTTAGTCTGATGCCAACCTGTATCAGTACCAGATGTCTGAGTAGAAAAACAATTTATTGGGTCTGATTTATAAAGCTCTCTAAGGCTGGAGAGGATACACTTTCATCAGTAAAGCTGGGTGATCCAGCAAACCTAGAAAGCATATGGTCCAGGATTTAAAACATTTGCTAGAAAATGACTTTAAAGAAATCAGTTCCTGGTTTGCTGGATCACCCAGGTTTACTGAAGAAAGTGTATACCCTCCAGCTTTGGAAAACTTTAATAATTCATGGCCATTATGTGCATTGTCAAGAAGGTAATTTTCCTTCATTGTATCAGACAAAGAATTAAAGTAGTATTAAATCCTTATGACAAATTTTCTCTATTTAA
The DNA here is from genome assembly GCF_032062135.1 of Pyxicephalus adspersus. Classification (NCBI taxonomy): domain Eukaryota; kingdom Metazoa; phylum Chordata; class Amphibia; order Anura; family Pyxicephalidae; genus Pyxicephalus; species Pyxicephalus adspersus. The sequence goes on from NC_092859.1 coordinate 66,698,535, forward strand.
TTACTAATTCATTTTGAGACTTTTAAAGAAATCCCCCCCCCCCCAAAAAAAAATTAGTAGAATAATGACCAGTAGGATTTCTGTTGAATGCAATATTTGCTCTCTTGTAGAGCTAGATACGTCAGTAGGCCATTTAGCATAAATGATATAACTATCAGATATGTAGCCCCTATATGGAACTTTCCCAGTAGCTGCTTCCAGGGTCTTCTCTCCTTGCAAAGAAGTGCAGCAGTATATTAACCCCCTAGTGGTTATCCCGAGTGTGACTCGGGGTAGATTTTACCTGCAAAAACTGGTAATCTCGAGTCACACTCGGGGTCGCTTAAAACTTAAACAAAAACACTTACCTTGCTCCGTCGGCATCCCTCGGCGTCCTGCTGGTCTCCGCAGGTCCTGGGGACACGTCCTCCTCCTCCGATCTTCAGACGCAAAATGTAGAGATGATCTCGGGTTTTCCGGTGATGTCGGTGCATGCGTCGGTGTGGGCAGGAGGATCGACGGGAAATTCAAATAATTTTGTAGTAGATACAATACAAAATAGCTGTATTGAGTCCAATACAAAGAAATCTTCATATAATATACAGTATATATAATTAAATTATATATATATATATATATCAAGGCAGTTTGAGAAAAGGTTGTGGTCAAGGTTATGGATATCTCTCTGTCATTGACCAGGTCTGGGATGTGGCAAGGGAGGACAAGGGTTCGATAGGTTGAAGGTGATAAGGTTATGATCAGAGAGGGGAAATGGTGAGTTGTCAAGGAGGGTGAGGTTGCAGAGATTAGAAAATACCAGGTCTAAAGTGTGTCTGGCTATGTGTGTGGGGCCATTGATGTGCTGTGTGAGTCCAAATGAGGAGGTAATGGAGAGCAGTTTGGCTGAGGAGGGAAGGTTGGGCTCATCCATTGCAACATTAAAATCACCAAGGATTAGGGTGGGCAGGTCATGGGAAAGAATGTGTGGGAGCCAGGATGCAAAGTTATCCAAAAATTGTGATACTGGGCCAGGGGGTCGGTAGACAAAAGCAACAATGAGGGGTAAGAGTCGGACAGAGTGGACTTTAAATGAGGTGAAAATGAGAGAGGGTGGGATAGGAAGGACTGTATGTACAATTAGGTGGGAGAAGTAGACCCACACCACCCCCTCCTTTGTTGCCAGGTCTAGGGGTATGTGTAAAGTGCAGGCTTCCATAGGAGAGAGCAGCAGCAGAGGCAGAGTCAGAGGAGGAAAGCCAAGTTTCAGTGGGAGAAAGAAAGTTCAGAGACTTAAAAAGGAGAAGGTTGTGTATGGAGGTTAATTTGTTGCCAACAGATCTGGCATTCCATAGACTGTCAGAGAGAGGGGGTAAGGACTTATGGGTAGGGTAAATGGGGATGAGGTTAGGAGAAGGGAGTGTCTTGCTGAGAGTATTTGGAAGTGGAGGCTATGTGGGCGACCAGGGTTGGGTGAGATGTCACCAGAGAGTATCAGTAAAGTAAAAAGGTGCAGGAGCACAGACAGAGAAATAAGGAGAGTGAAGGAGCAGAGAGACAATGCCCCTGATTCATCAAGCAGAATCGGATGATCGCTCGCGCATTCGTATTCCAGCGAGCGCGGATTTTATTGATGAATCAGGGGCAATGAGTTATCAGACTGGGGAGTACAGGGAGTAGTGCCAACAAAGAGAGAGCAGGATTAATAATACATTTTTACAGATAATTGGGAACCATATGCGTACAATAAACAATTTTGCAAACTGAAGTCCAAGAGAAGCAGTCCAATAATATGGGTTCAAGTGAGTCTTGTAAACTTGCTGAGTTCCAGGAGTGAGGGATGATGATTCAGTCAAAGAGATGGTTTGATGAAATACCAGTTTAGAATGGTAGCAGCAGCAGCAGCAGAGGATGTTTTGGAGTCCACATGGATAAATCAGTCCAAAGGCAGGAGAAAGAAGTTGCAGAGTATAATTATATGTCCAAATCTGTTCCAATTCCTGTGTCAATTCCCTGGATTAATTCCCATTGCACTTGAGATTTGGGCATGTGACCTTGCCTGTTGTTTAAATGGAAGTGCTTTGGGCCCTGATTATGGATGAACTGATGAGAGCAACAAGGAATTTGGGATATCAGTTGAACCTGGGGAGGGGAGGGGTTGGCAGGGCAATAAATATCAATGTGCAAATCAGCTGGAACAAAGGGATAGTGAACAGATAAATCTATGAGGAGATTAAAGTTGGTGCAATAAATTAATCTACAATGGGAGACATACCATATACAATCAGATGAGGGTTGCAGGGGAAAACAATTGCATACACTGGGCTGAGATTTGGCAGAATGGGAGAGTAATAGTACATTTGAATAATTGTGCAATCAGTAACCATAGATCATAACTAGATGCTGTTTGTTTACTTTACCCCCATAGAGACCCATTTGTTTCATATGTATGGTGGTCAATCTCTACTCCTAAATAATCAGTTGCTACTGTAGTATCATGACCGAGCTACTAAAATTATTCTGGCCTTTACTTGTAAAGTGCTTGCTAAGTAAAGGTAAATTAAAATATAACAATGTAACAAAAAAACTATTTTATATTAGGCTTTTCAATTTTGATGACAATAAATCCTAAAGCCCATTATCATGAAAACTTAAATTCCTAGCAGTTTTAAAAAAACTGTTTGTCATTTCCCAGAAGGGTTTATTTTTCTCTCTCCAGCAAATTTCTGTACTACATCTAGAGTGTGATTCCTGTTCTGCTTAGTTTTCTATCTTACAATGCAGGTAGGGAACTGGTAATAAACATATCAGAAGACACAATATGTTGACTGGGCTATTGTAATGCGCCTGGGCACACAAACCACAGCCAACTCCCAGAATCCTTTGTCAAGCTTTATTGGTAGTCATAAAACAAGACAGGGTTAATCACAGGTGATTAGTCCAATAAGCGCGGCACAGAGGGGTAAAGCAGAGACAGGTCAGGAACAATATGAGGTCAAGGCAGGCAGCACACAAGAGTGGTCATAAACAATCCAAGGTCAGGGCAGGAGGAGTTCAAGCAGAATCAGGTATCAGACAAGGTCGCTAAGGTAATGACAAAACAGGTTAATATAAACCGACAAAGAGAACGCACCCAAGCACACTGTAGTCACAGAGGCTTATAGCGGGCAATGGTGTTCAGGACAGGTTCTCCTTAAATAGCCAGAGTGCCCAATGACCCTGCGCCACCTGGCGCCATTTGATTGGAGGGTAACTGAATCCAACTGAATTCAAACTAACTATATCCCGCCCCGCGGTGAGGCAGCCAAGTGCCACGCCTTCGGAGGGTACAAGAGGCACGCGTGGTAGCGCACGCACCTCTGCCCACAGCACCCCTGGGACGTCCCCTACTTTGCACATCCACAGGAGTGCTGAGAACAGGACTTTCTGTAATAACATCCATAGGGATGCTGAAGATGCCGCCTGGCCGAGCAGTAGTTCGGCTAGAACGGATCCCTCTGCCTGCAGGGAGAGACACGCTGCGAGCAGGGCAGCAGCCTCGGCCATGCTGCCTGCTGCAGCAGTGTCTCCCTCTGCGGCTGTGATCCCCAGGGACGCCGCTGGCTCGCTGAACAGGTAAGTTCCTTACAGCTATGATGGCTTCCATATTGTAAAACTAAAGCATTTTATAATAGTTAGAATCAATTTGAACAGCTTGATAGAACCTATAGCTTCTGATAGCTTTCAATACTGCAAACAAAAATTTATTTAATTTACCTGGGGCCCTGTGATATACAAAGTACTTCAAGATATGGAAGAGCATCTGACTCTCTTCAGAACTGGGTGTCTGGACAGCCCAATTCCAATATTTTGTCAAAAGGCGGTTTTGGTATTTTATTATATTGCTATGTTTGGTTGGATTTTTTCTTTACCCATTTACATGTGTTACAGGTGCAAGGCTGTTGATCCCTATGTAGTTTTTTCCTTCTGGGATTTTCTTTCCGGTGCAGACTGGACAGCGGGCAGGTTCTTATTCTTACCAGGGGAGTAGTTGTAAAATAAAAAGAGGGGGCGCAGTACTATCCTTGACGTGCCCGCCCCACTACACCTCTGCCTATGTGTCATTCAAAGGGGAAGAAACTTCCCCCAGAGTGATGTCATGATACCAGAACCCGCCCACTCTTCCATCGCAGGTCTAAGCCTGCAATGTAAGAGTGGGCAGGTTCTGTTCAGAGAGACAACCTGCCCACCGTTGAGCCTGCAATTCTATACGGGAGACATGGTCCGCATCTCTAAAGAAGTCTTTGGGTTTCCTGTGTCCCAGGCTTCTGATGACTAAATGTTACTTATTCAGAGATGCACTACTGCCCAGGTGTCACAGTTACAAGTCATTAGTTTAAATACACATGTTTTGGTAATAATCATAGTTATTGATTGGTTGATTTATTAGCTGGTCCACATTGTGATTTAACCACTTCAATAAAACAACCCATGTGTAGGTTATAATGACTATTATGCTTAATATACTAATTTCCATACCATGCATAGTTTTGGGTGACGTTGTAAAAATATATTAGTGTAATGTCTTGAGATATCTTTTTATTATCCTATAACCTTTATTATTTCTCAAAAAAATCACCTCAATATGTGTTACTAATTTTCTTCTTTGTGAGTAATGGAGCGTTTATTTAATTTGGAAGCCAGAGTGCCTAAATAGGACTGCCTAATGTACTGTTACAAGTGCAGAATGTGCTGCTGAGTTGCATAGCCTTCATTAATATACCGTCCCAAGATGTACCTAGAGACTTGATAGAAGCTAGTATCAGTCATATAATATTTAACACCTACTAAAATAGAAATATTTTTACAAATGGAACTCAGTGAACCTTTCAAAATCACCAAAGAATTACATCTCCAGCAGACTGATCTAAATGGGTTTGGCTTGGAGGATGTAAGACTTAATTAATAGTTTAACGTGGAATAACAAAATAAAATCTCTGAGTCCTGCACAGAAACTAAAGGACTAATTAACCTCTGCAGCTTTGATTTATTATTTTTCTTTTTATCATTTATAACAGAAAAACCAAGTGAAGTGTAATTATCTAAAGGGAAACAATCACCCTGCCTAAAACAAACAGTTACAAATCCTTCCTAATATCTCCAAAGGCCAGAGCTGTGTAAGAGCACCAACCCTAGTCCTTCTGACAAAAGAATCCTAAACTGGAAACTGACCTTCAATAGGATTTGAGTCTTTGATGAGAAAATGACTTACAGCTGATGTGAAATGTGACAATGAGATAAAGTGAACGAGGTAATTATTGGAGCGCCTTTGTAGCAAGTGGTCCTTTTTGACTTAGTATAAAACTATGAAAATGATTTTCAAAATAAATGATGTAGTATAACAAAGGGTCAACACTAAATTGCTTAGTGGTTGAACACAATGGTAAGTTGTAAACCCCCAAAAAAACAACTCCAGACAATGCTGGTTCATTAGTGAATAAACTGAACCTTTGATGACTTCAATCATCCAATCATGTGCAAAATAACACATTTTTCTTAAACTTCCTAGTCCATGATTGGTTATTTTTTGCAAAGTGAATTCTTCTCCTGAAGTACTTAAGCGAACAGCCTTTAGTAAATCAACCCACAAATACACATAATAAAATTTGATAGGTCATATTTTTAGCTCTAATCATTTATTTGTAAACTTCCAGGTAACTATAATAGTCATTCAAACATTCCTGTATTTATTGGAATTAATTATTACTAAGAACTAGGCAGCTTTTCGCAGAGTCTATTGTCATGACTCCATCAGAATCCATCAACTGTCCATCAGAGAAGCTCACAATCTAATGCCCCTACTATAGTTATACATTCACAACATAGTTTAAGACGAACAGGTTTGTATTTGAGTGTGAGAGAGATCTCAGTCAATTACAAGCAGAACTTACAAGTACAAACTTTATGTAGACAGTGTTTCTGTAATCCTGGCTAAAATTTGAGCATTTGACTTTGGCGCTGCTAAGCAAAAGTGGTGATATGATAGTGAGTTTAGTAATAATACATATAATATTTATGTATTACATTATAAATACATATAATAATATGTATTGGTAGATATAACACAAAACTGTTGGTCTCGTTTATATGTGTACCCATCTTTAAATTCTTTCCAAATAATGATCTCTTTAGTAGTTGTATTTTTTAAGTATATCTTGATGGGTAAGGTTTGTATAGTTTTTGTCTGTACAATTAATTTATGATACATTCAGCAATAATGAGGTCTGGTTTATATGTTTACTTTTTTCATTGGATTTTAAATGCTACTAGAGGAGATTTCTTTTCTCTCTGTATGATGACCATCACCTAGGCAGAAAGTAAATGGAAATCTCCTTTGTGAAGAAACAGACAGGGATACAATCCTGAAAGACATTCTAAACTTCCTGATGTTTGAGGAGGAGACATTGATAATAGGTTACTAAGAAGAGAAGCTGAATGGACTTATAGGTTTAAAGCCACATAAAATCCAGGGTTAAATGAAATGTTGAGTTTCAAGCCTTTCCTATAAAATTATAAATATATATATAAACCGTTCAATTATTGTTTTTCCTTTTTATATTTTGTTCGTTTTTTGGTATTGTTCTATTTAATCTTTTGGTTGTGTTTTGGTATTGATTTCTGAAAATTGCAGTAAACAATGTTGTGTAAAGATTGCTAATAATTTTTAAAAACATGGGTACATAATATTAAGATATTCCCTATGTCTAAATGTGTTTGTTGCCCATCCTATTGTAATCCCCTTCTTGGTTTGTGAGAACATAATAGAGTATAAGTTTTAGCAATTGATAAAATAATAAAAATGTGTAGTGAAAAAAAATATAAGATAAACATTCCCAAAAAGGGTTAAAAGTAGTAGGTTCTCTGGTACTACTCTTTAATTCAATAATAGAGCAGATTTAACCAAGAAGGGTACAGTTCTATCCAGACACTTCCACTATCTGGAACGCAAGCAGATATGCGTTCCAGCATAACACTGATGACAGCTTCCTCCCCTGTGGAATGAAGGTACTCCTTCTTTAAATGGAATGCATGCTCACTAGCGCCCCACGTGTTTCTGCTATCCAATACAGAAGCTGAAGCCGAATTACGGTGTGTGTACTCCTTGTGGGATATGCTAAGAGGAGGATGACGAATTTAGGACAACTATAAAAGCAGGTAGGAAACTCCTTTCCTAGGAGGCAAAATAATTAGTTATAAGCACTTGGTCGATACCAGGCAGAAAGGACATTTGAAAGTTTGGAGGCAAGACTTTTTAGTCACAAGCGGCGGGCTGAAGTGAGGCAAATTGGACATTTGATAATTTGGAAAAGGGAGATTGATTGTGAATGCATCCTGAATACAACTGTTGCACCTCAAGATTGTTTATAGATATTTATAGATATATGTGGATAGATATATATGTATATATAATGTATGTCTATAGGTGTAGGAATGTTGTGTTTAAACATGGAACCTGTTTTTCTTTGTACTGGACATCTGGATCACCTGGGGGATGTCTAATCAGTGGTTATCAAAGAACCTCAACCAAGGAACAATAAACAAACAGATAATAAAACAGATGCCAGTACACAAGATCTAGTTTCCATAACAAACTGGTTACCAGTAGGACCCTCAAGGGGTAATAAATCCATCAAGCCTGAGTTCGCAAAAGATGGATGCCTAACTGGACAGGTGGCTTGGAGTGATGACCCAGCTGGACCTATTGCTGACCCCTAAACTTAGATTCCAGCTCCAGATTCACATATAAAATTTAGCTGGGAGGTCCATCAAATTACATTAAACACTCCTAATCTAGTGGGGTGTGTGTGATCCAATAGTCATCGTACAGAACAAACCCAATAACCAATCCAAGAGTCCCAAGGATACCTAATGGGAATTAACTATCTAAAAATGGGAGAACTGAGAGAATTTAGATCTCTCGCTTGCGCTTGCTCGGGCTTGCTCTCTTGCTTGGTCTCCTTGTCTCCTGAGGGTCTCCTTAGGTAAGCTGTTATGGAGTCCTTTTCTGAAGGAAGTAGGCTCCTGAGGTACCCATTAACTTCTCAGCAGGTGGCTAGAGGATATTCCTGATTGTAGTCTTTTGGGTGTCTATAGTTTTATTGCATTAGTTTGCCATTTTGTAATTACTGTATTGTGTACTAACCATAGTTAAATTTATACAATTTATACACCTACTAACAGCCTTATTTTTCATGTACTGTATATTGTACTAATTGAAGTTCCTATACTAAGATATCAAACAATATTGCTGTGTATTTTATGTTTCACCCTTTTCTTTTTTAAACTGTTTGAGTGACTAGCTATCATTTGTGCATGAACCTTCTTTTATTGAATATCTATATGCATTGAGAGGGGATATAACATCCAAAGTTAAGCAGATAAATACTCCAAATCAACACATCAACACTTACAGAGTAAGTAAAAAAAAATCCCCTCTTGTAAACAGCTTGATTCAAACGATATTAAATCATTTTATTTTATACCCATTTATATGTATATATATATATATATTCCCTAGGGATTTGAATTACACAGGTTTGTGGTTGGAAATAGATGAAGTAACTGAAATACTAACTACCAGGTAGCCATATTATAACAATAAAATGATTTATCCAATGATTATAATGAAAAATGAACATTTTTCAATGGAGCATTCCTGAATGTTACTTTTCCAGGAGTCTCAAAATTCTCTTTGCCTGTGGCCAATAACAACAAACATGGACAGAGGGAACACCTAAGAAAATCTACAGGGCAAACATAGTATGTATAAAATTTCCAAATATAAGTATTGATGAATTTTATGACTAATAATGTGATAAATGACTGATAAATTAGTTGATATTTTTAGAGATTGAGTGTCCCCATGTCTTTATTGCTACGCGGTAATTGTGAATTATTGTGAAACGCGTTGAGCATAGACTAATATGGATAATGCA
>NC_092859.1:66708560-66717585 GCF_032062135.1 Pyxicephalus adspersus
TTTCCTTTCTGCCAGGCAACAATTTCTGTCTTCAGCTTCCCTTTTGCAAACAGTGATGGCAGGTTGCGCCGGTTAGCCCTAACGGTTCCATAGGCATCGGTTCTGTGTTGCAGAAGGAACTGATAAAGCTCAGGAGAGGTGTAGAAATTGTCAGTTATGACAGAATAGCCCTGACCTAGCAATGGCTCAATGAGAGATAGCACTGAAGATGTTGCCAATCCATATTGGTTGTATCTGGGGTTGAACTGTGTCCCTTTTCCAGTGTACAGCACCATATTCCAGATGTAGCCAGATGAGGATTCGCACAGCATATAGGTCTTCACACCAAATCGTGCCCTCTTTGACGCAATGTACTGCACCCAGCTGAGCCTCCCCTTGTAGGCCATTAGACTTTCGTCAATGCTAACATCTCTTTCTGGCACATAGGTTTGCTGGAAATTTTGTAGAATCATCTGAGATACTTCCCAAATTTTCTTAGTTTTGGTGCAGGATGGGTAGTCTCATCAAATTCTTCATTGTTTGCAAAGTGCAGGTACTTCATGATGATGGAAAAGTGGTATTCTGGCATGACTGTGCCAAAGAATGGAGTGGCAATCATTTTGTTCTTGGACCAGTACCACTTCTGCACGGGTTTGCCTACAACTCCTTGCAGGATCACCAACCCCAAAAACAGCCAAATGTCATCCTTGGTCACAGGTTCACACTTTCTGCTTCTTGAAAACCTCAGGTGTGGAGCACCTTGTTGTTGTCCAGCGTACCTGCATAAAACAAAATAAAAAAAGTATTTTAGGATATGTTCTTTTGAAGGTGGCAAGTAATATGTTAGCAAACACAGAGCAGCATATATGTTTGCAAAAAAAATTAGCAAAAAATTTCAAAAAGTTACAAAAAGTTAGCAAACACAGAGCAGCATACATATTGGCATAACAAAATTCAAAAAATTAGCAAACAGAGCAGCACACATGTTGGCAAAAAAAATTAGCAAAAAATTTCAAAAAGTTAGCAAACACAGAGCAGCATACATGTTGGCATGTATGCTCACATCACCCGGAGATCAGCCTCCGGGTGATGTGAGCAGGAGAGCAGCTGCAGTATATTCAGGGGGTGCTGCCAGCGGGAAATCTCCGCTGGTATCACCCCCTGGATTTACTATTGGTGATCGCATCTGCAGTTAGATGCAATGCACCATGCAGAAATCCTGCATGGTGCATCGCATCTAACTGCAAATGCGTGCAGCGGGGTGCTGGGGACCTGGGCGGTATTTAAAAGCAGATTACTCTGTAATCTGCTTTTAAATTTCCCGCCGACCACGGCCCCCGACAGAGAAGCGCCCCGCCATCACAGCGGGATTGTGCGATCGCCGCTGGAGCGCGGGGATAAGGTAAGGGGGACCCCCAAAGTTACCCCGAGTGTGACTCGGGGTTACCGCTTTTTGCTTTCTTTTCCCACCCCGAGTCACACTCGGGATTACTTCTAGGGGGGTTAAGAGAAATTGATCCAACCTCTATCAATGAATATTCTACCTTGTATAGCTACCACTGATATTTAAGGTTATGTATCTGATCTTGGCATATGAATTCCTGGATCCTGATTACTTGAATATTTGTACAGTTCTGTTCCTCTGGGTAATCTGGATGATTGACTTCCTATTTAAAATGAAACGTCCTGTTTCCTTTGCCAGATTATTGTGGGTCATCCTGCTACTGGTTCCATATCATGTCTGCAGACACCGGACAGAAGTTCAAGAGGTGAGATGTGAGGGATGGGGTTCTATACAAGTAAGGTGTGAGAGGAGGGGTTCTGTACACATCTAAAACATATCCTACACTAGGATAATAATTTTGTTCTTCCACAAATACATTATAGATATAGTCACCCTACTACAGTGTTTCTCTACCTTTTTAACATGGGGGAACCCCATGAAATAACTTTTAGGTCCTCAAGCAATCCTTACTCTAACTACTATATCCACAACTCACAGTCCAGTAGTGTGGTGGTCAGTAGCATGAATGTCTCCTACATTGGCTGCCCATTGGAAATATTGTCACTCTTATAGATAGCCAAAAAGATCATTGGTATCTGGTAAAGTGATCATGTGAGGCATCAATTGGTCATTGTCAAGGAACCCCTAGCAACCTATGGAGGAACCCTAGGGTTCCAATTAACCTAGCATATAGATAGTGTTGCTGACATACTGGCAGTATCATCAAATGGAAAGAAAAAAAAGACAAAAAAGAAAGATAAGCTGCAATTAATTAAAGTTTGTCTTTGGGATTAAATACATTCCACCGTGCAAAAAAATCTTGACTTGCTGCAACCCTTGCATTTTCCCTTAAAATGGTATTTAATAGTATTTAGGCTATACATTTTTATGTGTGTATTTTGCCTTCCATGTTTCCTTCTCCCCCACCCCCTCTAACTGCATAGATGCCAATGACATTTTAAATAAAGCTATTTTGTTTTATTTCATGCCTTAATTTAGACCTAGTGATATACTCACTGGAATAACCTTCTGGAAATATCACAACACTCTAGCCTTGATGCAACCATTGCAAATATTACAATGCATTATTAGGTGGATATCAGTCTGGCCATTTCTTGGTACACTTCATTTGTATATAGATTCACATATGAGTTTTCTGCATTTGTAAACAGCCAGTCCTAGGTAATGCCCTAGGCAATTCTGAGTCTCCATGATTAACATTAGATCCTGGAATTAAAATTGATTTTCTTTTGATGTAGAAGATTTTGCTGTGAACGGACAACATGCGGTCAAAGGAGCTCTCCATGCAGGTGAAACAAGCTATTCTTAAGTTGCAAAAACCCATCCGAGAATTGGCTACAATATTAGGAGTGACAAAATCTACAGTTTGGTGCATCATGAGAAAGAAACAAAGCACTGGTGAACTTGGCAAAGTCAAAAGACCTGGATGCCAAGGAAGACAATAGTGTTGGATGATCACAGAATCATTTCCATGGTGAATAGAAACCCCTTCACAACAGCCAACCAAGTAAACATCACTCTCCATGAAGTAGGCATATCGATATCCAAGTCTACCATAAAGAGAAGACTGCATGAAAGTAAATACAGAGGGTGCACAGCAAGGTGCAAGCCACTCATAAGCCTCAAGAACAGAAAGGCTAGATTGGACTTTGCTAAAAACATCTAAAAAGCCAGCACAGTTCTGGAAAAACATTCTTTGGACAGATAAAACCAAGATCAACCTTTACCAGAATGATGGCGCGAAAAAAGTATGGAGAAGGCGTGGAACAGCTCACGATCCAAAGCATACCACATCATCGGTAAAACATGGTGGAGGCAGTGTGATGGCTTGGGCGTGCATGGCTGCCAGTGGCACTGGGACACTAGTGTTTATCGATGATGTAACACAGGACAGAAGCTGCCGAATTATGGTGAGGTGTTCAAAGACATACTGTATCCAGCTAAATGCAGTCAGAGTGTTTGGGAGGCGTTTCATAATACAGATGGACAGAGACCCAAAACATACAGCCAAAGCAATCCAGGAGTTTATTAAAGCAAAGAAGTAGAATATTCTTGAATGGCCAAATCAGTCACCTGATCTGAACCCAATTGAGCATGCATTTCACTTGTTGATGACTAAACTTCAGACAGAAAGGCCCACAAACAAACAGCAACTGAAAGCCGCTGCAGTAAAGGCCTTGCAGAGGATTAAAAAGGAGGAAACCCAGCATCTGGAGATGTCCATGAGTTCAAGACTACAGGCTGTCATTGCCAGCAAAGGGTTTTTAACCAAGTATTAGAAATGAACATTTTATTTTCAGCTTTTTAATTTGTCCAATTACTTTTGAGCCCCTGAAATGAAGTGATTGTGTTAAAAAAAGGCTTTAGTTCCTCACATTTTTATGCAATCTTTTTGTTCAACACACTGAATTAAAGCTGAAAGTCTGCAGTTCAACTGCATCTGAGTTGTTTCATTCAAAATTATTGTGGTAATGAACAGAACCAAAATTATAAAAAAGTTGTCTCTGTCCAAATATTTATAGACTTACTTGTATATTCTAAATTGCTTAGCTTTGCACAGTAGAGCTCCAAAATTGGGATTGCATATGTATTCATTCCCTTTCCTATAAAACCCCTAAACAATTAAATCAGAAGTCAAATAAGTTGTTAATAAGGGTCCCCCTGTGTGTAATCGAAACATCACATGGTCTGTCACACAATGTTTGTATAGATACGTTAAACTGATGAGTTCTGAAAGACCCCTGACTCTACCATACAGGTCAGGGATAAAGTTGTGGAGAGTTCTGGCAGAGTAAGTTCTAGTGGAGAGTCAGGCAGCTCTGACTCTGGGCATGCCTGCTCTCCCAGGTTTTATCAGTTTAGCCCATGCTGCTGGCCAATCAGGAAATAGCCTCTTAATCATCCCTGGCTATTTAGCTAGCCCTTACACAGCACCTAGCATGCAACATGTCTTCATTACTACCGAGCCCCCTAGCTCTGGTGAGCATTTCCTCTACACCTGCTATTTAATTTAGTGGTTTCCCTGTCCAGCTCCTATGTTAATCCCTTGTTGCCCAGTCTGTTGTTTTTTGTTTCCTGCCAGTCCCCTTGGGCTGTTCCAATGTGTGTCTGTGGTTCCTCTGTGTCTGTGGTTATCCCCGTGTCACCTGTGCCTCCTGTTGCTTTCAGTGCCTTTGGTGTTCCCTGTGTCTGTGGTGGCCCCTGTGTCACCGGTACCTATTTCCTGGATCCCTGGTATTTGACCCCTGGTTTGTGACCTGACCTCTCTTGCTTACTGCCTGCCTCAACCCCGGCCTTCCTTGAAAATTTTTTTGCCTAGTGATTTGGTACTGTGTTTCATCCTGCCCACCCTGGTGTGCCCAAGGACCGCAACCTGGCAGTAACCAGCAGCGCAACAACCTCACCATTACAGGCTCTGGAGAAGATCTGATTGCTGCTTAGCCTCTGAACCTTGGCTCTTCTCAGGGCTCATACCACTTTTGTGCAAGCCGTAGCGCCCCCTGGATGGTCCGTCTTACCAAGCGTGACAAGGTGCCATTACAAACCTTACAGTAGAATTCCACACTACAAAACTCATAGACTGAGTAAAGAGGGTCTTAATCAAAGGTGCAAAAAAGACATCAAGGATAACACTGAAGGAGCTGCAATAATCTAGAGCAGAGATGGGAGTATGTAACCTTAGGGCCACTTTAGGCTGTACACCCTACAGAGCAGGTCTTTATGGAAAAATAAGAAATTAAAACAATTAGTATTAGAAATCACATTTGGAATTTGCCTAATGGAGGAAATTTCTCTATAGGAAAAGACCAAAATTGAACCTTGTGGTCATCACAGAAAACTCAGTCTGAGAAAATCCAAACCTAACATTTACCATCACCCCTAGAACAATGATCTCACAGTGAAGGATGGTGGTGGCAGCATTTTGCTGTGAAGATGTTTTCAATGGCAGGAGCAGGGAATCTGGTCAGGAAAGATGAATGGCACTAAATACAGGGCAATTCTTGTTTTAATCTGACAGAAATGTAAGACTGGGAGAGAGATTTGCCTTCCAGAAGGACAATGACCCCAAAAATACTGCTAAAGTTACACTGGAGCAGTTTGAAGGGAAACATTTAAACATCTTGGTAAGTAGTTTGATCAGATTTACAAAGATAAATGGGCACAAATCCCATTGGCTAGATGTGCTAAGCTAATATAGACATTCCCTAGGAGATGTACAGCTGTAATTGCTGCAAAAGGTGGCTCATTTTTCCAGATCCATGCATTTCAATGGCAGTATTTGATTCTCCATCAGGGATGGTTTAAGTGAATTCCAAATTCCTGCTTATATATAGACCTGCTTATATATAGTATTTGTCCTTTTTTGACTCATCACAACCTTGTCCAGATGCAAGTGCTTACACTGCTTTCATTTAAAAAATAAATGTAGAGACTGATAGTAAATATCAGATTCACTGCTTTATAAATAGACCCCCGAGGAGATATGATACTTTTACAAGTGTGTATAACAAAAAAAGGCTGGAATTCAAATCAATATTTTATTTTAGGGGGGTAGAGTTCTGTTTTAGTTTCAGGCATGTAATTGTTTCATCTTATAAAAGACATAACTTTAAAATGAGAGAACATTGTTTACACAGACCTTACACATAATTGATAGCAAGTCAGTGTATATTGCCACCATGTAACTGCTTAAATTAAGTATGTATAGCATTTACTCTCAGCAGCAGACCTCATTTTTCAGCTTGTCAGCACTCTACTCAGAACAATAATAATAAGGTTAACACCATAATTAATTACAATGTTTAAAAACTAGTTTGATATAATCACAACCTTTTCAGTGTTATCAGTGTGTGCATGAATAGGAATATTTTAGGAACTGAAATTTAATTTCAGCTGTTTTTTTTATACAGAGATTATTTCTGATTGGATATTATGGGTAATGCATTTTGCTGTAGCACATAAAGTCTAAGAGTAATATACAGCCTTTTAAATTCTTTTTTACAATCTTAGGATGAATACAGTGCAAATTATATTCAAGCTATGGGTCTTACTTCTGAAATTAATTTACCAGATTCTCTAGCAGAATTAAAAGCATCCAAAAAAAAATCCAATCTTTCTGTGCAGTGTCACAATAAATATGTCATCCAGTCATAATCTATTACCATACTCCACTGTCATAAAATCATGTCTTTGATTTCCTTTCAAGTACTCACGATGGAGATTTTTTAAAAGATACTTTATAGGTATGTCTGTGATTTTACATTCTCTAAGTCAGTTTTATTGAAAGCAATACTGTTTATAGTATTGAAAACATAAAACAATAGATTGTATGCTGGTTTACTAGTAAGTGTGTGCTGACTACTTTTTTGTGAAATGAGATTTTTATCATGAAGCTCTTTGACTTGTTACGTGACTGTTAGATAGGTAATGTAAAGTTCTACCAAAAAACTTTTTTCTTAGCTTTGGATATAAAGTAGGGAATAGTTAAAGTCTCTCAAAAGTTTTTGTTGCAGCTTGTTTCTCCACAGGGGTATTGAACTTACTTTTCCCGGTAGCACCAGTAGTTTAAACTAGTAAACCTGCCAAAGGTTCTATCTGTTCCCATATCCACTGGTAAATAAGATGTTTTACTGCTGTTAGAGTTCACTTTCCCCTCCTTTTTTGTTTTAGTTGGGACCAGTCACCTAAATTTTAATTCAAAGGAGAAAATCACAGATGTAATAAAAATATGACAAGAAAATCTCTCTTCTGCATTTTAAAAATCTAAACACATTTTGCGGTGGACTTCTGATTTAGGAATTACCTAAAGGGAAAGGCAGAAAAAGAATTGAGCTACAATACAAATATTTTAAGCATTTTACTGAGTGAGCTTGTGCTTAGCTTATGCACGACAAAGCAACGGGTTCACTGTAATGCTCCCCCTACCCCTTTGCAGCCCATATTATCAATTTGTTTGCTCCCCTGCCACTGCATTCTGATGTAAGCAGAAAAAGATGTAATTCACTAATAACTTAGCCTATACAGGATTATAGATTCCTTTATTGTGACATGGTGGTACTCTGGTGAATAACTCAGCACTATCACATGGATTGAGACGCATGCTCCTCCATATATCAGCTATCAGCAGATGAATGGAGCAGCACCACAACAAACAAAAGGTGTATATCTGCTGCTGGGAACAGAGAAAAAAAAAAACAGAATACTTTGACTACAATTTCTGATTCAGAAACTTTGAAGATATTATTATTATAATAAATAGGCCTATCAGTACAGGGTCCCAATAATAGGTAGAGCAAATAAAGAAAAACTAAATTAAATCAGTACTGATAATATAAAGCTATTTTCCCATAGCCTTTGTATATTAAAAAGGCAAGTGACTACTTATTCCAAAGAGTAATACAGCTTCAAATCAGGGTATCAACATTATCAAAGCATATCTGTAAAGAAATTAAAGTATTTAAAGTAGGACTAATAAGTATACAAGTGAAACACATATACTGCATAATTTTTCATACAATTCCTGCACAGCAGTAAAAGAAGGTTGGTAGCTTCATTTTTCTTCACTACAAATAGGAAATGCAGGTTTTAAACCTGTTGAGTGAACTAGAAACATTACCCCACCAATAAGGTTACTTATCACCTCCATCCAGAGGTAAATTTACAGTGCTATGTAATGCATTTGATTATGGAATACATAAACTGCTGGCATCCCAATAAACATAAGGCAATGTAACAACTCCTAACTAAATATAATAGACCACATACCTTTAATCTAGGTCAATGCTTTGTACCACTTCAGGCCTTTGTAAGCTCTCAGGCACACCAGAGACTATTCCAATATATTTCAGAATGGAACTTAACAAAGGTCTTGTAATTTTTGTGCTATTTATTCCACAATAGGTAAAAAGCAGTTTCTACAGCATCTCAGTAGTTTAATAAAAAAAAGTGCTTTTTCTATCACAGTATTACAGCTCTGGCTTGAAAAGAGGTCACATCAAGACCCAAATGTAGCTATAATGAAAAGAGTACTTTTGTTATTGAGCTGCTGAGGTACAGCAGATTCTGCTTTTTGATCATTGAGGAATAAAATAAAAGCTATAATTACAAGACCTTTGTGAAGAGCCCTCTGCAGAGCTCTTCTAGTTTTTAATAGTGAGCACGAAATACACTACTTGTCAGTTGATCTTCATTTCTACTATTCCTAAAAGACAAATAAATCTCTAAAAGAGATCTGTACTATCCTATGTTATAAATGCTATTTTTGCAATTAGTGATGTCTGGTAGAACACCTTCCCAAACATAGACAGGAAAAGTGCTGGCTTGGGTATGGCAGAGCTGGACAGAGTATTACATAGGCATATATCAGTATGTATGGCCGTACAGTAAGTAGAGTAAACACATACAGAAGGTTGCTTTATATACAAAAGGGTGTTAATAGAAGAAAAGCCAATCAAGAAAAAGAAAAGGCTTGGGTAAGCCTTTGGCTTTAACATTTGACTGTTTTACCTTATATAATGACTG
>NC_092859.1:66718208-66725647 GCF_032062135.1 Pyxicephalus adspersus
AATTTTTGCAAATGGCTATGGAGATTGTGTACCTTTATGCTCATAGTAGCACCCACATTTTTAAAGTTTCAGAGCAAGTTTTGTGCCAGTTCTTCATAATTTTGTGCTTTATGGTTACCCCAGAAGTTTTTGACAACCATGACATAGCTGTGCCAGGCAGAAGCTTTAGTATCAGTCATGTAACTTGTGAAATTTGAATCATTTATAAGTTTCTGAATCTGGGGTCCATCAAAGATTCCAGCTTTTAATTTTTCAGTACTCAATCCAGGGAAGAATCTACAAATTTATCTTAAGCAATCACAGGCCTTTGTTCAGAGCTCTAACAAATCACTTTAATAATTCCAACTTTATGTGTAGTGGAGGGAGAATGATTTTTTTTTCTTCATCCACCATTGGCTCGTTAAAGATGTTCGCTGAACCTTTTTTCATGTTTTCCCTTGGAGGCCATATTACTTTTTTCCAGTGATCCTGCTTTGGTCTACTATCCCACAAGCAGATGAAACATGGGTACATTGTGTATCCACTTTGCTGTCCAAGTAGGAAGTTCACGATTTTTAAATCAATAAATATGGACTATTGGTGTTCATGATAGCAAAGCTTTTGTAGGACCATTTTGATATTTTCATATTCTTCTTTAAGTTTTGTTGAGTGACCAATTGGAATTGATGCATAGCAGTTGCCACTGTGCAGAAAAACAGATTTCAAACTTCGAGTGGAACGGTCTATGAAAAGTTGATAGTCTTCTGCTCAGTATTCTGGTACTCCCATATGGGCTAGTAGTCCAGGGATGTTACAACAGTTCAAAAAGTCTCCATCTTCACTGAAATATGGTAGGAGTGTCACCTCTCTTGTCCCATAAACCGTAATTTTAACTTCTGGTCTCAGAAAGTTCTTTTCTTTTAGCCTGGATGCTAAAAGTTCAGATGCTTGTTTTGACAGACTTAGGTCAGGTATTAAATCATTGAGCTCTTCTTGGGAGAACTGCTGGTTTGATCAAGGTTTGATCATCCTTATGATGATTTTTGGCCATAGGAACACCAAATTTCAAACTTTTCAGTTTTTTTAATTTTTCCACTGACGTAGACACTATACACAAGTTTTGCATACCATATAAAGAGCCCAATACTTATTTTGGTCCCCCAGTTTAATACAAAAATTTGCAAAATATGCTTGTTTCAGAAATTCTGTTTTTTCTGAGAATATTCACCACAAATGTAGCACAATACATTAGGGCCATTTAAACAACTTCTTCTTGAAGAACTTATTAAGGATGAAAATGTCCCCGAACTTCCGATGGGTCTGCGATATTTCAGCAAACTGATTTCGCAAATTCCAGTAAAGTGCAGGTTCCCACGCTCCCTGGGCTGTACTTATCATTGATTTTTGAGTTTTTTTTTTATTTTACCTGCAACCTTCAATAAACCTGGCTACAAGTCAGCCTAAAACTGATACATCAGTGTGTGATCTGAAATGGATGAACCAGACAAGTGTCCTTTGACCCCAGCAAAGGTGATCCTGAGCAAAACCCCTCACAAAGGTAAGAATAATATCCCTAGGTGGGTGATTAAAAAGTGGATCATTTTACAAAGTAATATTATTTATTCACTTGTTACTGGAGAACTTTTTTTTTCACAAAGATAAAAGTTAGACACAATGAAAATTGGTTGTACACTATGTGGGGAGAAGGGAAGTAAATCCTTCCCCCTCCTGTTACTGTCACTAGTTGGAGGATTATAAGATTGGATGTTCTGTCCTCACAACACTGTCCTGTGTAGTGCAGCTAGACAGGCAGCTAAACACTGTAAATAAGGCCAATAAGCGGAGAAATCTGCTTCTTGAGTGAGATTCTCTGAACTTTATTGTCTTTCCTCATTTACTTTAATTTTGTGAAACTACAATACAATACAAACAGATATATATCAGTATACACAGTACAGCAATATATAGCTTACATCTAGCTATCTAATGCATAATATTTCTACATGCTTCTTCATAAAATGCTATCATAGAGGCCTACTTACAGACAATTCGTTTGCCAGGCTTGATGGGAAGGACAGATGCTTTTCACTGAGAAACTAAGATGGAGACTAGGCGGGCCTTTCACCATCCTGTAAATCTAGATACTTTCCTGTTGCTGGCTAGAATATATTATGCAAAGACTGCTTACAAAAAAAACAACCACTAGAGGGCAGTAGAAAAGCTAATGTATATCAATACTATTGTCTCTGCTAAGATGCAATGAAGGCAGAACATTGGATGATGATAAATTGTTGAACAATTGGGAAGTTATGAGGGGTTAAGAGAGGGGAGGTAAAGATCAAACCATTTAGGGAGATTTTTGAATTTCTACTAAGCATTGGTTGAAAGAGAACTAGCATAGCACATGGAGTTAGTAGGCTAAGAAAGATGGATTTAATTGAAAGAGCTTGAACTTGTATTAAATGTTGTTATTATTGATTTGAAGTACATTTAAATAATTTTTGGGATAGCTCAAGACATTTATTTTGTTTGTATGATATGCTTGTGTAAAATTAAATGTAATGAAAAGTAATAAAGAAATTGAAACAAAAAAAGTGGATCATTTTCATACCCTTCTTTCAGAAGATTCAGAAATGTCTTGGAGTTGGTGGCCGCTAAAGAATTCTTTTGAGGCAGCATAGTACAGTCAGGGTGACTTTCCTGAGGAGATTCAGGAAGGGTTCTCAACAGTGCATCCACCTTACCATTTTTGGATTCTGGTCAATATGAGATAATGAAATTAAATTGGGAGAAAAACAGGGTCCAGCGTGTTTGTCTAGCAGTCAGTCTTTTGTCAGAACGTATAAATTCTAAGTTTTTGTAATCATTAAGAACTGTCACAGGATGATTAGCTCCCTCCAGGAGATGTCTCCATTCAGAAAAGGCTTCTTTGATAGCTAGCAATTCCTTATTCGCGATGTCATAATTTCTTTCAGCGGAGGACATTGAACAGGAGAAGTATGCACAAGGATGAAGCTGCATCTTGTCTCCTAATCACTGAGAAATCATAGCTCCTAAAGCAGTATCTGGAGACCAAAAAAAGTTTTTCCTTTTCTTGGTTAGTTGGGTGATTGGTGTTATTACTTTTGGTAAGTTCCTTACAAATTTTCGGTAGAAGTTAGCAAAACCAAAAAAAGGTTGAATCTCCTTGGTGTTTGTGGGAGCCGGCCTTTCCATAGCTTTGATCTTACTAGGATCCATTCTTAACCCCGCTGGAAAAATAATGTATCCCAGAAAATGGATCTGTGTTTGTTCAAATTCACATTTTTCCAATTTTATATAAAGTCGATTCTTCCTCAACTGTTCTAAGACGATGCAAACATGTTTGCGATGTTCTTCTAGGTTGTCTGAAAAGATGAGAATGTCATCCAAATAAGCAATAACAAATTGATCTAAAAGATCTCTCATTACATCATTATTAAAATGCTGAAAAGTTGCAGGCACATTGCAAAGGCCAAATGACATGACCAAAGATTTCAAAATCTCCATTTCTGATTCTAAAGGCAGTTTTCCAATTGTCTCCTTGACCATTGTGGACAAGGTTATATGCCCCCCATAAATCTAATTTGGTGAATGTCTTTGCAGAGCAGAGACGTTCTAATAGTTCAAAAATCAAAGGAAGCAGATAACGGTTCTTCACTGTGATGGCATTTAGTTCCCTATAGTCTTTGCAGGGATGTAAAGTACCATTCTTCATTTCTACAAAGAACAGTGCTGCCCCTGCAGGAGAAGTAGAGTGTCTGATGAAGCATTTTTTTTAGATTCTCATCAAGGATTTCTTTGAGACATCCTAATTCCACCTCAGATTTGGAAAAAATGCAACCAAATGGTATATTTGCACCTGGTAGCAGTTCAATGGGACAATCATAGGGGCGACATGGAGGCAATGGGTCAGCATTCTTCTTATGGCAGACATCTTGAAACGCACTATATTGTAGAGGCAATGTGTCATTCTGTTGAGTAGCCATTCCCTTAATTTGTGATTCGTTGACCAGAGGCGAGCTTGGCTTTCAGTGTTCCCTGCAAAATCATAAGAGAATGATACAGACGATATCCCCCAATTGATAGAGGGGTTTTGAGTTGAAAACAAAGGGATCCCCAAAATAACTGGAAACTTCAGTGGGTGCAATAAGTTGTAAGCTGATTGGGACGGTTTCATGGGTGATTGGACCAGATGATAAAGGTGAGCCATCAACAGTTTCCATGTTGATAGGAACATTTTTGTTTCTCATTCCTATATCTTTTGTTCTTGGCAAACTCTATATCCATAAAGTTTCCCCAAGCTCCAGAGTCTAGCATAGCTGAACAGGGAATTTCACGGTTTCCCAAAATAAGTTAGATAAAAATGACAAAATAGGATAGTTGAGAATAGATTGTCTCTCCTGGCTGTATCAACTGCAAGACTGGGGAAGCAATGGAATGGAATTCACTCGTTCTTGTATTCTGAAGTCAGTTGGAGCAATTGTTCTTTTCAACTTATTTGGACAGTTAATTGTATAGTGTCAAGAGTCTCCAAAGTAAATGCATAAATTCTCACCATTTCTCCTCTGGAGTGGTTATAGATCTTTTTATTGTATCAATCTGCATATGTATGGGTGTGTCTGGACCAGAAAAACTTTGGGACCATTCTGGGCTGTTTGACTAAATGGAAGGCGCATACCTCCTTTACTTCCAAACATCCCCAGTCTCTCCTTCCTTCTTTCAGTGAGTTTCTGATCAATGCGGATGCATAGTTGGATAAATGCATCAAGATCATCTAGAGTTTCAACTCTGGCGAGCTCATTCCCAACTAGTTCAGAAAGCTCTCACCGGAACTGACTTTTCTGAGCGGCTGGATTCCAAGTAGTATCTGCAATCCAACGCCGAAATTCAGCTGTGTACTCAGGGACTAAACGTCTACTCTGTCGAAGACCATGCAACTTGGCTTCCACAGTAGCCCAGGCAAGGGCTTCCTCAGTCAGGCGATTCTTAATAAACAGTATGTTTCTTTTCTCTGGAACAAAAGCAGCAGGTTGCAGCTAAAAATATATGCGGGATTGGTTGAGAAAACCTTTATATTGATGGCCGTCTCCATTGAACTTTAGTGGTAAAGGCATGCATGCATTAGAATTAGTAGTGGTACCATCTCTGGAACAAAGGTCCTGCACTACTCTCTGCAGGTCACTGATCTCTTCCCATTGACTTTTATCAATCTCTTATAGATCAGAAAACCTTTTTTGGTAGGTTACACCAAACTCTTGTAGTTCAGCAATTTTCTTCCTCAAAGGAGTCATTGCAGCTGCCACAGCGGACTCCATCTTTGCACCAGATTATTGGTTTGGTTCACGCAGTAGCAATATAGTCCAAGAAGCGTAATCAGAAGAGTAGTCATAAAAACAGCAGCCAAAGATTGGTACACAGATAGTTAGCAAACAGGATCAGCAGTACAAACGCGATATATTGGCAGGAGCACAATAATCTGGCACAGAGGAAGTTCCAAACAACCCTTTTAAAGGAAGTAACTGGGAGGAGCACAGGAGTTCAGAGTTCATCAAAGAACAGCATCAGGCAAGGTTTAACTAAGTCATCAGGTACAGAGCTTTCCAGCACTTCAGGTGGCTCAGTGCAATGGTCCACTGCCAGCCACCACAGAAGCCCCAGGCTTGATTCCTGACAGATATTTATGTGTGCCATAGCATCTAACACATTACATTGGACTTTCTATTTCCTGGAAACATATGACCATGAGCTAGGTGGTACAGTCAATATACATATTGTGGTAGATTACTGGGGGATGCTCATGGTAATGGGATGCTTACAGGGCAGATTAGAGGCAGCAGACTCCAAAAGTCTAAAATAACTGCAGTGTTTGTTTAGGCAAGTGTTACAGCACACTCTCCAGCACTTCATAATAAAACAATAAACACTAGCCCAGCTGGGCCTCTGGCTACCTTAGGTGCTCTCTTCCTAAAACATACACTATATCAGTACTGTACCACTCAGTTTTGTAGTACTGTTTGGCCGCTGGCTTTCCTGGAACCCTCTCTCTCAGCCTGGAACACCGTGGTTCTCTCTCAGCCTGGAATCCACTCTGGCTGTCTCTCAGCCTCTTGCTAATCAGTTCCCCTCCTACCTTGCACCTGAGTGCAGGTGCATATAACCCAAATCAGGGTTGGGCCAAGGAACCCACCCTTTCACTTCCTTGGCCGGCTCCAGGGCCCTAAAGAACCGTGTTTCTCTTCTAAAAACCAATACAAACCTAATCACTTTCATGTCCCTGGAGCCTTTAATGCATTTTCCCTGCCATTTTTGGGATACTCTGTCACAATATACTAAAACCCTCCTTCGATCGAAAAAACTCACTTTCTGAAAAAAATAAACTGCTCACCCTCCGTATACACATTTTGGTCTTTCATGTGCAGGTCTTTTTTTTAAATTGTTTCATTTTATTTTTTATGAACTGATTTATTTTTTATAATGCTTTCATTTTTGTTAGCTTAATAAAATGAATAAAAAATTACTGTAGATCAAAATTCTATATATTGTATTCCACAATTTTTGTCCTGTGGAAAATTACACTATTTTTTTTTCAATTTTGCACCTAGCTTATTTAGCAATAAACAGGAAAAAGGCATCAGTAAAATAATAGGTAATGGTAAACATGGATCAAAGAGTCAGTTAGAGCTTGATGAGGTCAGCTAACAGATTTATAGAAGCAATATATACATTCACAGATGAAAATGTAGCATAATACACTTTCTGCCCCTATAACCCTGCATACATGTACACATATCTCTTTACTGTCGCTCCTTCTCCATTGTCAGCACTTCTTTTGCAAACTTACGTTGAAACTGTCATTGTTCTTTATAGCCCTCTACCACCACCTGGACGATACCAAGTTTAACTTCTTGTGATTATTTATCAAAACACCACCTTTTAAGAAACAAATATAAAAATACACAATCATATTCTTGTCTTTAAGGTTCATTAACATGCAGCATGGTTCAAATGTATATGTTATTCCTGGCCATGTGGTTGCTTTTCTGGAAGAACTGCACTGCCAGTAAAACAGAACTAAACTGAAAAAAAAAAAAACACACTTAGCTTTAATTCCACAGAACCCTCAATCGCACTGGAGCTTTCCTCAATCAAATCCCTCTCCTGTCCTGGAATTCTCCTTCGTCCCAGTGCAGGACAGTCGGGCGCCGCCATCTTCAGCCAACTTCTGGCTTCGTCACCTGATCTCGCACAGCGCAGGTATGAGAACGGGTGACGTAGCCTGCTGTAAAGGGGAAAAAAAAGTGCCGATCTCACTGCACTTGCGTGAGATCGGCATCTCTTTCCCCTTGCGCTGATCAAGATAGAAAGGGGAGGTGTTCACCCTTTTTATTAAAAAAAAGGTTACAGTTAAAAAAAGAAAGTATATTATTTTATTACCTTTT
>NC_092859.1:66726832-66728321 GCF_032062135.1 Pyxicephalus adspersus
CTCTGTCATTGTGCCTCTCTGTAGCCTACTCATGCTGTCGCCAACTCCACACTCTGTCATTGTGCCACTCTGTGGCTTCCTCATGCTGCTGTCACCTCCATACTTGGTCATTGTGCCACTCTGTAGCCTCCTGATTCTGCTGCCACCTCCACACTCTGTCATTGTGCCAAACTGTGGCCTCCTGATGCTGTCACCCACTCCACACTCTGTCATTGTGCCACTCTGTGGTCTCTGCCTGATGCTGCTGCTGCTGCTGCCACCTCCACACTCTGTCATTGTGCCACTCTGTGGCCTCCTGATGCTGCCGCCACCTCCACACTATGTCATTGTGCCACTCTGTAGCCTCCTGATGCTGTCACCAACTCAAGACTCTTTCATTGTGCCACTCTGTGGCCTACTCATGCTGCCGCCACCTCCAGACTCTGTGATTCTGACACTCTGTGGCCTACTCAAGCTGCTGCCACCTCCATACTCATCATTGTGCCACTCTGTGGCCTCCTGATGCTGTCACCAACTCAAGACTCTGTCATTGTGCCACTCTGTGGCCTACTCATTCTGCCGCCACCTCCAGACTCTGTCATTCTGACACTCTGTGGCCTACTCATGCTGCCGCCACCTCCAGACTCTGTAATTCTGACACTCTGTGGCCTACTCAAGCTGCTGCCACCTCCATACTCATCATTGTGCCAAACTGTGGCCTCCTGATGCTGTCGCCAACTCCACACTCTGTCATTGTGCCACTCTTTGGCTTCCACATGCTGCTGCCACCTCCACACTCGGTCATTGTGCCACTCTGTGGCCTCCTGATTCTGCTGCCACCTCCACACTCTTGTCGTTGTGCCACTCTGTGGCCTCCGCCTGATGCTGCTGCTGTCGTCACCTCCACAGTCTGTCATTGTGCCACTCTGTGGCATCCTGATGCTGCCGCCACCTCCACATTATGTCATTGTGCCACTCTGTGTCCTCCTGATGCTGCCGCCACCTCCACACTATGTCATTATGCCACTCTGTGGCCTCCTGATGCTGTCGCCACCTCCAAACTCTGTCATTGTGCCACTCTGTGGCCTACTCATGCTGCCGCCACCTCCAAACTCTGTCATTGTGCCACTCTGTGGCCTACTCATGCTGCCGCCACCTCCAAACTTTGTCATTGTGCCACCCTGTGGCTTTCTCATGCTGCTTCCACCTCCACACTCTGTCATTGTGCCACTCTGTGGCCTACTCATGCTTCCGCCACCTCCAGACTCTGTCATTGTGCCACTTTGTGACCTCCTGATGCTGCCGCCACCTCCACTCTACGTCATTGTACCACTCTGTGGCCTCCTGATGCTGCCGCAACCTCCAAACTATGTCATTGTGCCACTCTGTGGCCTACTCATGGTCCTGCCACCTCCACACTGTGTCATTGTGTCACTCTGTAGCTTCCTGATGCTGTCCCCAACTCCAGACTCTGTCATTGTGCCACTCTGTGACCTCCTGATGCTGCTGC
>NC_092859.1:66730115-66861476 GCF_032062135.1 Pyxicephalus adspersus
CACTCTGTGGCCTACTCATGCTGCTTCCACCTCCACACTCTGTCATTGTGCCACTCTGTGGCCTACTCATGCTTCCGCCACCTCCAGACTCTGTCATTGTGCCACTCTGTGGCATCCTCATGCTGCTGCCACCTCCACACTCGGTCATTGTGCCACTCTTTGGCCTCCTGATTCTGCTGCCACCTCCACACTCTGTCATTCCGCCACTCTGTGGCCTTCGCCTGATGCTGCTGCTGCCACCACCTCCACACTCTGTCATTGTGCCACTCTGTGGCCTCCTGATGCTGCCTCCACCTCCACACTATGTCATTGTGCCACTCTTTAGCCTTCTAATGCTGTCACCAACTCCACACTCTGTCATTGTGCCACTCTGTGGCTTCCTCATGCTGCTGCCACCTCCACACTCTGTCATTTTGCCACTCTGTGGACTTCTCAAGCTGTTCTCCCACCCTCCCCACTCCGTGACTAGGCCACTATTTTGCCTTTTTGGCCTGGATGACATCACTATTTATTTGACCTTTCTTCTGATCTGTCAGAAGGAAGGAAAAAAGAAATGCACAACGATCTGTGTAGCAGCTGTAAGGCCTCTATGGTCCCATCAGAATTGGCTTGTGATTTGGTAGCCAAAAGCAGGAGTGAGTACAAAACACAGAAGACATGCAAATATTCCATTCACGTGTCATCTCTGTTTTGGATCCACTGTTTTTTTTTGGCATTAGCAATACTGATGGATTATTGAGCAAATGCTGAATAATGCTGAACCGAGTAAAGGCATATGCTCCCCAGACAGAATCAGAGGAAGGGCAAAATAATCAGTGACGTCAACAGAAACTTACTGCTGACACCCTCTCCATTCTGTCGGGGGGGCTCTACTTGTATAAGTGGTTATTAGAACAGGTTCTGTAGACATCTATGTGGAATCAGCTGATGAGGGTGTAAAAGGAGTGGGCTTCTTCTTGACGCTAACATGGACCTGTAAGGCTGAGTTCATACTTGAGTTATTTGGTCAGTTTTGGCCCCGTGACTGCCCAAATAAGTGTGCAGTGACTCTAATAGCGACGCCTGTCATCTGCATGTTATACTGACTCACAGTAATATTTCACTACCACAGCAGACTCCCTATGCGTGTTACTGCAAGGCACAGTGTTCTACACCACTATCAAGGCTATCTGCAGGCCGGAAATAGACGTTTTTTAACGCAATTTACTGCAAATAAATTCAGATCGAAGCAAATCTTTTGGAAAAATTCGGCAAACCGGCCGAATCAAATTTTTGAGAAATTCGCTCATCTCTAATCATGACACACAGTTTAGAAGAATTCAAATGCTGGCTAAAAGGGAAAAAATGTTTATTTTCAAACATTATATCTACTTATGGAGTTTTCCATTATATGCACAGTTAGAACTGTCTAGGTTTGTGTCAGGTTTACTTTAACAAAAAAAAAAATAGAAACCTCATATTTTAAATACTATTATATAATATAATAATATATGTATTAGTAACAATTATTCAACAATAATTATCATTTTGAATACTGCTCTCTTATTATCTTAAAATACTAATTTTCGCTTTAATGGTTAACAAGAAGTGTTGTTATAGAAACAAATCATATTCTGTTACTAATTCTGTCTCATAGCAACAAGAGCATAACTATATGACCTAGAAAATTCCTAATTTATGTATGAGTTAAAGACATAGGGCTATATAGCCTCTGCACTGGGTAGTGTAAGGTGTTAAGTATGTAAGGTTAGCCTGGGGGTTAGCCTGTCCTATGCATATGAGCCTACACTGTGCTGTCCAGGGTGCAGTACTATAAACGCAAGTATCTTGAAATTGATTTCCTCCACAGATTAATATATTTTTTCCTCAAGTAGTTTCCAACTTTAACCTAAAAACAAACCTACATTTGCTCTATCCGCTAAATGTCTTATCTAGCTCACTCTGCATTAAAAAAAAATAAATATGTGGTTCATATAAATTGCAAAATATGTTTTATTCACAATTTTATCGCTGTCAGTTTGAAGTTGCTTGAAAATATAAATGGCCTGAGGCATATTTAGCTTTGCAACTTTATAATAAACCCTAAATAAATACGATTAAGCCTATCTCAAAAAAGCTAAATACCCAACTGAAATACACAATATTTAATGTACTTTCACATTAAAAGGAACAAACTGATAACTTTTTAACAAGGGTGTGAGTGATAGTTCTACTACATAAGGTAGCCCTATGCCTGAAAGGTTGCAGCAAAACATATAATCTAAAAATTTATAATCTCCATTATAAGCAATGTCAATTTCTTGCATCACATTGTCACTGAACCATATTTACCAGTAAGGTTTTTTTTTAATAATTAGTTTAGTTATTTCTGTAGAAGTGATTTCAAAGTTTTACGACAGGCATTTATTTTACAATTTATGCATCTCATAAAAAAAAATGTTCAAGTTATGAAAATATTTTGGGTCACTGAACAGTAATGTCTTATTTTCTCAGATGTCAAAATCCATTAAGGGATTTTTTTTTCAAAATATTGCCTTGCAGGAGGAACTACTCCATTAATTCCTTAATAGATTAAACAACATCCCATTTTTTTTCATAGGTTAAAACATTTTTCGCAATTGTTAGCTGGGGCAATTAGGACTAATCATGTTAGAAGTAACTACTACTACTGCCTACTGACTGAAAAAAGAATGAAAAATAATAAATTGGAGAAAACTTTACTTACAGGTTTGCAGATTAAAACATTTGCACGACTGTCAGGCAACTAAGGAAAAGGTAAGCCTCCATACATTTCTCATGATACAGTATATGGAGGCTCCAAAAGAAGACCTGGTAAAAAAAAAAAAAAAAAATCACCTGCCTCTGATAACCAGACATGCACAGCTGAACATGCATGTCAAGCTGTTTCTTGGCATTGGCTAACTAGGCAGATGCCTTAAGAGTCATAGGAAAACCATACTGTCTGTTACCAGCAAGAAGGAACAGCTTTACAATTCTTGCTTGGGGCCTCCTACATTACCGAGAGGTAGCTATCATTTAGGGCTCCCTGAATTTCTGTCACCACTGTTCCTTTTCTTCTCCCATATACAGAGCAGCACAGGAAAGCTTGGAAAAGCCATATTAACCTTTTCAGGCTGTACATGTAGTTACACTAATGTACATCTATATGGAATATACATACCCTTGTAGACAGTGGCAGACATAGCCAACAGTGGGCCCCTGTGTAGAACATACTTGGGAGGAGCCCTGCCCAACCGGCGTGTGGCCACTGTGGGGGTCTGTGTTGGCTTAGGGGGTTGGGACCCTCATGCTGCCCCACACTTAGCACCACTCTGTCTTCCCCAGCTTGTAGACGGCCATACTTATGCATCAATAATACATTTATTTATACTAACACATATATAACTGCATTTGTAGCATGTAATACCACTAAAAAATATAGGAAATGCAGACTGTTGTGGTAGACAGTATTTAGCACAAAGGTAAATGCTTGTAATCCAAACCCAACAAACAAGTCACATAGATACCATTCTTAAGGTGTTACTTTGGGTGACCTGCATCAGGCAGGGTGATGTAATGTTTTTAGAAATTGTTATACAGCACCTTGCTGGCCCTACCACCAGTCATGATTTGCTTTTAAAAGCACAGTAAGTAGGGTATCACTGCGTTTAAAATACAATTAGTCATAAAAAGGTCTTATTTAAAGATAATTTTATCATACTCATAAAGTGCAAAAGTAGGAACCAGAGAAGACAAAGGACCTGATTAATTAAATGTCTCTGGAGCTGGAGAGGGTATACTTTCATCAGTGAACCTGGGGGATCCAGCAAACCTGGAATGGATTTCTTCATTCATTTGCTATTTGTTAGCAAATGTTTTGAATCCTGGACCAGATCCATTCTCCAGTGATGGCAGAGTCAATAAGGTAGATTTCAATCTTTACCAAAATAAATGTAGATTGTTTACATCTTTTTTTTTTTTTTGTGCTCAGTGCTTCTGATCTTATGTAGTCTATGTAGTCACTTCTTATTTACCGGTACATGATGGCTGCATGTTGTTTTTTGGTGGGGGAGCTTTCCTGAAGTTATTCATTGCTGTGTAATGTGTGTTGGGGGAAGGGGCATTTTATGTGTTTTGAGGGCAACATGAGTGATGCCAATATTTCAATTTACAACTTGGTGGGGTAACTTAAAAGTATAATTATAGTGGAACCAGGACATACAACCACATGGACATATATCACAGTAACTTAAAAATACATACAATAAATTTAATCTGTGCAATTTGGTAGAATCAAGTTTTCTACTAATACTAGAATTCCCTAAATCACAGCAAAAAAACTGTGGGCGCCAAATCTGAACGCTGATAATCAGGATCAGCTTTATTCACATTGGACTGAATAAATGATGATCAGGTCAATTTGGAACACAGACCCAAAGTCTAATGGCAAGCATAGTTATAAATAAAGTCATAAACTGAAAAAACTACTTACAACTTTTCTTCTAAAAGGATTATCACTAGAGATAATATTGAATTTTGGTTGGGTGCCAATTTGCTCTAGCTGAGTCATACTCTTAACATGGATGTGCATTAAGCCTTGCATTATATTCATTTGTTCTGACCCTCAGAAATCATTTTTGAGACATTTAAAAATATAATAAGCAATATACTGAGTCCCGACCATTAAGACACATACTCTATGTATTGACATATCTGATAATGGATGTAATGGAGGTAATAAATCTATATTTAAGTAACTAAATTTATAATACATTTGACAGCTATGACACTTGCTTCTCACTAATGCAAGAATAAACTGACAACCAAGATTATTTTACGACAGATACAAACTTGTCCTTTTTGAGTTTTTCTTCAACAGCTGCAAGCTTGGATTTTTTTGGCTTTAGAATGTAAAGATATTACAAATGCAAATTTAATCTGTAATAGTTTAAATCTTTTTGCAAGTCGCTCTTTCCATCTGTAGGCAGTAGTAAAGGGTCTCCACCTAAGACAAGTTCTGAGTAGAGGGCCAAATTTCACAATCCACACTGGTGTTTGAAATTGAAGTGTACACCCCCCCCCCCCCTTCTTTTTTGCCACAGAAGTAAACCAGTAAAGGGAGTGGTACCACATGGAAAACCAGGCTAGAGCACTCAACTCTCTTTACTGCTGGTTTCACGTTGTAAAGCTGCTCATGTCAGGTTATTATTACACTATTATTGTTAGGAGCCTCATCCCAATTCTAACGTGGAGTGCTATAATGACATGACATATATTTGGTGGCAGCATCTTTTGTGGTGCTAATTACAGTGATACATACTATGAATGCATACAATTACATGGTACAACCAAGGGTTAAACACATAGGACAGAATTAGACAACACTTTTCGTAGGAGGTGTGTGAAAAAAGGCAAGTCAATATACAACAATACCCTGATACAGAGGGACCTGCCCAAGTGAGCTTGTAGTCTAAAGAAAGGTATGAAACATTTGGTAAAACGATTCAGCATATAAATTGGCAGTGGAGCCCTGTCTAAGTGAAATAAGGTAAGGAAAGCTGGGACAAAAGCTGGAGAAGTGTCCTAAATCAGAATATTTACTTACATTAAAAAGGTGACTTTTGAGGTTGTGTTTAAAGGTCATGAGGTACAAGAGGGTACAAGAGGTTAATTTCCAAAGTAGAAGTTATGCTTGGGTTATTATCTGTAGATTGGCTTCATGACTCACAGACAGGCTGTATTAGAGAGGTCATTAGGTTAGAAGTTTTAATAGGGTCCCTTGTGTGAAAGGCACCATATTAATAGAATGATAGGGCCTGATTTATTAAAGCTCTCCATGGCTGGAGAAGATAAACTTTCATCAGTGAAGCTGGGTGACTGGGTGAACCAGAGAACCTTGAATTACTCTGTGCAAGATTCAAAACATTTGCTAGCAAATAGCAAATAACTTTGAAGAAATCTATTCCAGATTTGCTGGATCACCCAGTTTCACTGATGAAAGTGTATCTTCTCCAGCCTTGGGGAGCTTTATTAAATCAAGCCCACAGGAAGCATTTGCAAGGCATTTGCAAGGCAAATGGAGAGGTGATTAAGCAGAGAAGCAGAGTTTAGAATCAATTGGAGTGTTGCCAGTCAGCTCCCTGGTAGATTAGACAGGGGTGGATCATAGAAGTCTAACCAGGATATAAGATAATGCAATAGAATTGTGACATAAGAGGAAACAGCAAATGTTTTAGATCTGAACAGGAATTGGATATTGTTTTATTATGGAGTTTCAAAATCAGTGTTTTTGCACCCAGACAAGGCACAGAGAGTGTGAAAAACATTAAATTTTAAATATGGAGTTTGAGGAGAAGGGGGAACACGAGGGTAGGGATGGCATTAGGGCTATTGACACAAGAAGTAAAATTAGAAGTGGAGAGGTGGATTTTCATGTCACCGTGAGATGACAAATGAGCAGACTAAGCTCTACTTCTGACCAATCTTGTAAGTGGGGGGAGGTGATGGGGTAAGGGGTAAGGGGGATGTTTCACTGTCAGGGACCACCAACTGAAAATAAAAAAGATGAGGGAGTAAGTGAGAAATGGTCCCCTGTCACCACTTTAGGGTGATAAAGTGATGCCAAAAGAGATGGGGTGTGAATTTTGCTGTGTGTGAAGATGTAAATAGAGGGTATAAAGAGTGTAGTTAAGGGGAGGGGGTTGGGCCAACTGTTCCATCTTGGTGAAGGGCTTATGATAGAGTTCTTTTTTTATCCTAGACTTAAACTGGTGTGAAACAGGTTTTCCTAGTTTCCAACGTAAACTTTAATAGCACTGTCTAAACAAATAATAAGGTTAATATGGACATTAAGCACAATACTATTATCATTCTAGGCCAGCAGCTGCAGCATTAAGTTGTTTTTTAAATTTCAATGGAAGAAATATGCTTCTTTGTAGATAGCCAGATATTAAACAACATTTAGAAAAAGTTTAGTAAAATTGTCTTCCTTTAGGCCTTTCTTTAAATCATCTAATAGAAATACAGAGGTTAAGGGGACCAGCAAAACAGATCAGACATAATTGTGGCAACATAATTAAAAAACTGATTATATCATATGGGAAAATTTAGTTTTCCAACAATATAATTGTTCTGGGCATAGAATAACCAAAGTAATCACTGCAGAGCATGGTTAAAATTTTAAAAAACAATTACTTTAAAATAGGAAAAGAAAGGATTCTGAAGATATTTGAAGAGTAAGACTGGCATGAGAATAGAAAATATGTGACATTTGTACTTAATCGTGTACCAATTTACATGCATTTATGCTATTTTACATGAAAAAAAAATCAAAAATTTTGTCTTTTCTGACATAATAAAAGCTTCGGCATGCCTATCAGACAGTTTTCTATCTATCCCATTTATACCTCTTTTTAGTTCATTTTCAGATTATAGAAGCTTTTAAATCATGTTTTAAATAATAGCTTCTCAAGCTCAACCCTTCATTATTTCTTAATCATAAAAAGATAATTGACAATCAAGCCCATTAGAAGGCAATCAAGAGTTGGTTCTGCAATTGTTAGAAGAATGATACTCAGGAAAGTTTTGTTCATAAGTAATGAACACTTTATAAATTACTTGAGGTCAGCTTTAGTTCCACTAAAGAACAGAATCACCACCTTCTGAGAAATCCTACGAACAGTGTTTGTTCTGCTCTTGCTCAAGCAACAAGCGGCAAAAAATAAAATGATCTTCCTAAACCCTATTAATAATCAGCTCCTTAATAAAGTATCTATAATGTTAATTATGAATATTATCTGCATAAATATGGATATTATTTGACCCAAACAATGCACATATATATTCAATAAATAAAGGTTTATGTACAAATAATAGCTAATCACTCAAACAGTTTTTTAAAGAAACAAGTTAAAACATAAAATACTTAGCAATATTGGTTGATATAAATAAAGGGACTTCAATCAACAAAATATACAGCAAATGAAAATAATGTTGTTAGTAGGTAAACCCCTATAGCAATCTAATAATGGTTAGTACATATTCCTGCAATTACAAAACAGCAAAACAACATAACCATACCATAGACACATATAAGACAATGTAGGAATGCATTCAGGAATATTTTATAGCTACCTGTTATTAGGTAAATAGGTACCCCAGGAGCCTGATTCCCTAAGCACAGTGTCTTGCTAACGTCTCCCTTGCTTCCATGTTTCTTGCTAACTTCTCCCTTGCTTTCATGCTTCTTGCATTGCAAACTATTTCTTGTTTACTCAGTGACTCACAGGCTTCCTCTGGCACTATCTGGCTTCCTTCTCTTGCTGGCTTATGGCTGGCAATTCTCCGTACCTACCATTCTCCCAGCTCCACATCTTATACAGTTAAACCCCATTAGGAATCATTGGAGAGTTAGGATTGGATACTGGAAGTCATCTGTTGAACACCTATTGGCTGAAGCATTCCCCTAGCTTGGGATACGGTACTTGAAAACTACAATAATTAATTGAAACATAAAATGTAGTAGTTCTGAAGTTGTTGGGGAAGTCAAGCAGGAGTCATCTAATCTAGGTGTCAGCAAAGATCGGCATGGGGGTTATCACCTCACTCCATCTGTTCTGTCATCTATTTATTTTTACAGCCTTTTCCTGACCAAACCCTGTATTTATTTAGGGTATATATTTCCCTAGTGTCACTTCTGTGAAGTCTCTGGAATTAGAGATCCCCCTAGGGTGCCTATGTGCCTCGAAAGGGGTAAACAGATCACAAACATTCCCATACATGCTTTCCTGCATTGTTTTAATACTTCATATAAAAGCTAAATATTAGGCTATGGCCTATAATGTATGTTTAACTATGGGAATATAGGGTACCATATATATGTATAGGTATATATATATTTAGAAACAATTGTTGTGCAACTGCATGTGAGCTGATGTCTAGCTTGAAGGTCCAGGGCGACACAGAGGCGACTCCATCAGGGCTTTTTTTTATCTCATTAAACGCACAGGAATGGAGTTCCGGCACCTTTTTTTCAACAGATTTTCTAAGTCCGTAAAAGTCTGTGAAAATAACAGCTCAGCCTGTGAATACAGGTTGTGCATGCATGCTTCAATACTGGAGAGAGGCTGAGCAGCCTAAGTGCTTGGGTCATCACGTGCAGCGTGAGCTGCGTGACCTGTGACAACATTTGAGGAGGGCAGGCTATTTAAATGTGCCTGACAATTTCTTGCCGACAGAGTGATTCACAGCATTCTGCTCACGGTGTAATAATACATGCTGGCTGGGCTGCGGGAAAAGGTAAAGCAGAATTACAGCTCTAAAGCCCTCATAAAAGAATATTTACAGTATACTCTACACACATGGTATAGTACTACACACAAAATACACCTCAATTCTGTGCATTTGTGTGCTTTTCTGCACACAAAATATGTGAAGGAGCTAAACCCTTTGTCTTTGCCTACCTTAAGAAAAACAAGTAAAAAAAGAAGAGATTTTAAGAGTTTAGTAATCAGTAACAAATTTTGGTCTGGAGTATGTAATGTGCAAAATATTGTTTGTAGCACGAGAGACAGAAACATTATATTATAATATACAGAGCTCAGGTTTATAAAAAAAAATACCAATAAACTCCTTTTTTTCTGAAACTCAATCAACCAAAACTCTCAGGCATCCCACACACAACCCAGCCAAGAAAATAAACAAAATCATAGTTTAAACTCGGTGGCTGTGCTGTCAGTAAGCTGAGGATTCGTACATCACTCCCATAGCTCTACTGCTTTCCTAGCTAGTCACAAATGGGTATGGAGTTTCTTTCTACTGCTGTCATTATACTGTCCTTTGCTTTTTGTGGGACATTCTGAATATACAATACAGGTATATTTATTATTTATAAGATATATACGATTATAAGTGGATTCGTAAAAGGTCATACTCTACATATATTGTGCTGCATTGCTATAGTGCCTCTACTGATTTATAAATTAGTATTTTATTACTATTTTATTTATTAGTACTATTTATTTGTAACTCTCAAGCAAGCAGAAACTTCATTTTTACAGAATTTACCCATCCCCATAGGCGTATGATTTATGAGGTGCATGATGAGTGCAGGGGTCAAAAGAATATAAATTATAAAGTGCAGGGGCCAGAAGTAAGTAACCTTTGAGTACCTAAATCAGGAGTATTTTTCCAGCACCCAATCACCCTTTCCCCCTGCAACCAATTGTACCTTGCTCCTTTACAAAGCAACACAAATGTCTTCATCTTTTCTCTCTTTCCTCCTCTCCCTATACATTAATTTGTTTGTGTCTAACGAGAGGTTTTGGGTCTGCCTAATCACAAAAGTATTTTTTGATTTCTGCTGTTCTCTCCGTACTGTATAGAAAATAAAATATTTAGCAGGGAGAGTGGGTCCCCCCTAATTCAGTGCCATTGGCACTGAATGCGCTCTCTGATGGCCACAATCTCCCCCAAGACACATTAGCGGCCCATAAATCGGTGATAATTAAACCAGACAAGGACCCCCTCCTATGCTCCAACTATAGACCAATATCGCTGCTTAACTGTGATTTGAAACTTTTTGCTGGCACATTAGCAGCACATAGACTGACTCCGATACTGAATGATATTGTCTACCCTGACCAGAGCGTTTTTTTTCCCACTGAGGGAAGCCAGAGACAACACGATAGGTACCCTGAATGTTATTGACTATGCACATACCCATAGAATCCCTCTAATGCTCCTCTCTACTGATGCTGAGAAGGCATTTGATTGGGTGGACTGGACATTTCTGCTCTCCACATTGACACACCTGGGCCTCCCCCCTCATATCCTGCACTGGATAGAGATGTTATATTCCTCCCCCAGCGCTAGAATACGAGGTAACGGTGAACTCTCCCATTCTTTTCACATAACCAATGGGACGAGGCAGGGGTGCCCGCTATCTCCTTTACCGTTCGTGTTGACCCTGGAGCCCCTTCTACACTTGATCTGTGCTAATGGGGATATCAGGGGAGTCCAGATTGGCCCTAATGAACATAAGGTAGCTGCTTACGCGGACGACCTACTTTTACGTTGCAGCACCAGTAACTACATTACCTATTCTTATGCAGGAGTTGGATAGGTATGCCTCGCTCTTTAATTACAAAATAAATCTGCAAAAGTCGGAGGCACTGAGTGTTACTCTTTCCAGAGCACATAGGGAGGCATTGGCCCCCTCTTTCACCTTTAAGTGGTCCAACAAAGCTATTTCTTACCTGGGCACGCAGATTCCTGCTAACCTGACGCGAGTAGTGGACCTTAAATTTATCCCTCTACTAAACAAAATCCGAAGTGATCTACAGAAATGGAGGCAGATGGCATTTACCTGGTTTGGGAGGTGCAATGTGCTTAAAATGAATGTTATGCCTAGACTGTTGTATATGCTGCATGCCCTCCCGATACATATCCCGCTCTTTGTTTTGCGGAAATTCAGCTCGGAATTTGTAAAATTTATTTGACTCACAGGGTTGCCCAGAATTTGGATGATTATAGGACAATATTGAGACTCTCCAAAGCCAACGGAGGAATGGCATTCCCTGACCCAGTTCTATACCATCAGGCAGTGCACTTGTCCAGGCTACTGGATTGGTTCACTAATGGTCATTCCAAATTCTGGGTTGGATTGGAGGATGCTTGCTCCACTGCCCCAATTAACACACTGGCCTGTGCGACACTGGAGGCCAGGGCGGCGATGTCCACCCATCCACTGATTGGCGAGACCTTGAAAGTGGTCGCTAAATAGTTCTCCTCTCAAAACATAATCGCATACCCATCCCCAATGTCTCCAGTTCTGGGCGATCCTGGGTTCCCCTTGGGGCAGTCTGTGCCAATATTTCCCAAATGGCGTGCTCTGGGTGTGTATAGAGTGTACCATTTCATGCACAATGGGGAATGGCTACAAATTTCGACTTTACAAACGGAAAGGGATCTCCCCTCATTGTCGCCCTGGCGTCACA
Source organism: Pyxicephalus adspersus (assembly GCF_032062135.1). Taxonomy (NCBI): domain Eukaryota; kingdom Metazoa; phylum Chordata; class Amphibia; order Anura; family Pyxicephalidae; genus Pyxicephalus; species Pyxicephalus adspersus. The sequence goes on from NC_092859.1 coordinate 66,742,112, forward strand.
TACAACTTACATATGTTTTGAGATCTTTGCCAAGGCCCAATACATTAGCCCGATAACTCCTGCCTCTGGAGGCCCTGTGTGCCCTGTGGTCAACCTATGCGGGGTACACTCTCCCATGCTTACCAAACACTGTTATCTGTGTACACGCCAGAGCTCCCCTTATTTGTAACCCGGAGGGAAGCTGACTTAAAACACTCGTTTTACAGATGCTCAGAGATATATGTTACTCCATTTCTGCCATAAGGCGTCTATCTGCAACAAATATCAGGAAACCAACTACAAGCTGGCCACTCGTTGGTACAAAACACCGGTGACACTTGCTAAGATTTTCCCGAGCTCGGATAGCACTTGCTGGAGATGCAGGGACACACAGGGTACGTTACTGCATGTTTTCTGGGAATGTTCTAAACTACAATTATACTGGGGCTCGGTAGCTGATATCATCTTAAAACTTACGGAAGTGGATATTAGACGCAATCCGTCCCTGGCACTCCTCCATATTTCGGACATGTCCCGCAAGTGCTATAGTAATTCTCTATTGAGACACCTTCTCAATGCAGCTAAGGCCTGTATCCCAGCCTTGTGGAAGAATACTGCCCCTCCAACTGTAGTACATTGGTTGCAAAGGGTTGCTGATATATATGAAATGGAGGATTTGATATCTGGTACCACTGGATCCACTTTACCACTACTTGCAATGTTAAAACCTTACCTTGCTGTTTGATTTTGAACTGTCCAATGTGATAACCTTATTTTCTGTATGTACCTTGATATCTTTTAATAAAAATTATTTAAAAAAACAAAGAATCAGCATTAGGATAGTTTCATGCATCTAGCCTTTTAAATAGTCCTATAAAGATAGTTAGGTTCTCATTATTTTTACATCTCTATATGCACCACTATCCAAGCTATTGGGAAGGTAACTATAACATGCATTAGCTAAACATCACCTATTACATTAAATTCAAATCGCCACTGTAATGTACTGTTGCCTATAACAACCACATTTGAACCAATTATCAACTACAAATATAAGTCTCACCTTAGCTCTATCCTGTTCCAGTGTAACACTCCTAAAAATAAGCCTTAGGATAATTTCATGCATCCAGCCATTTAAATCCTTATTGGTCCTATAATATAATTAGGTTCTTAATAATTTTACAGCTATATGTGCACCACTGTCCAAACTATTAGGAAGGTAACTATACCATGCATTAGCTACCCATCACCTATTCCATTGTATTCAAGTCGCCGCTGTAATATGCTGCTGCCAATAGCAGCCGCATTTGAACCATTTATCAACTTCAAATATAAATCTCACCTGAGCTCCATCCTGTTCCAGTGCATCACTCCCAGAACAAGCATTAGGATAGTTTCATGCATCTAGCTATTTAAATAGTCTTTTAAAATAATCAGGTTCTCATTAATTACTAATTTCTAATCCTATTGCCAGTGTCATACTATTTATTCCATTATGTTATATTATAGGCCCTGATTCACCAAGCAAAATCGGAGGCTCAGTCGGGCATTCGTATTAGCGATCCAAAATCGGAAGCCTTCGCTCAATTCACCAACTAAATTTCAGGCCTGCCGTATTCGTGTGAAAGTTAGTAACAGAAATGATCTCCCCGCTGGAGCCACACATCCCCGGCAGATTTACACTGACGAGCTTGCATTAAAAGTCACTGTTCCCCTGAAAAAGCATTCTTTCTAAGGGCACACATATTACCCTTAGCCCTAAAAAAAAAATGTTTGTGTTGTTCAAATGTTTAAAACATCTATATGCGCTAAGAAAAAAAGCATATTTTAAAATGACTTATTTCTTTCCTGTTGGGCAAGAGTTAACTGAGTTCAGCTCCTCTACATAGGCGCCTATCTAAACGCTTACGATGCTTGATCGGAGGAGCCGCCTGGGAGTAAATCTTGCGACTTGCCATTGGACTAGATTTTCCCACAAAAGTCACATATATTCTTATAGATATATATGTATGTGTGTGTGTGTATAATGTAATGTTACCAAAAGGTTTTCAATAAGGATGTTGTTAAAACAGTCAGAACTTTGTTGACTAACCTTGACTAAAGTAATATGTAGACAAACATTTCAATACCACTGTAAAGCCAGGGAAACTCTTGGCAGGGTAAAGGCATGGTGAGAAACTCCAAACAAAGTGATTATTTTAAAAATCAATATTGAGCATTACCAGTGAAAGCTGTTCAATTAAAAATATATGCATTTATTGTTTGCTTTAAATATTTTAAATGCCAAATGGAATTGATTCAACACTCACTTCTGGCAAAGATTTTTTTTCCTCCAATTAATGGAAAATGTCTACACAAATCTACTTTGGATTAGCCGGATAATTGGTTTGCAGGTACGTTGAATGTTGTGCCAAAACATTATAGTGCTTTTAAAATAGAATATTAAACCCAGCAGACAATTATGTGCTTTTCACTTTGCATCAGTTCATAGCTTTTGTAATATAAAAGAAAAGTAAAATAAAGAGATAAACAAATCAATTCCGCATAACTCTGATGTTCTGTGCCCGACCCCATTCATTGCTCAGCTGTATATTTTAAATGAGAAATATCATTAAACTTACTTGAATTGAATGAGCAGTTAAATATAATTGAGTATTTCAATGCAGTTCATTAGAGAATGGTTGGTGTAAAAAAACTGTATGTCTAATAAAAGAAATTCAGCAATCCTTCACATTGCTCACATTGTATCATGAAAAGCAAAATGAGAGGGCCAGTAGACTTACTGCAGACACACTTGAAAATAACTGAAAATTCTAGTTCTATGGGTCAGCTTTACTTTACGTGATTTTACTTAAAAAGGCAAAACTTCTATGGAAAGTACCTGTGGGACCCATAAATAATGTATATTATGAACAGAAGAAGAAGGAGGAAGAAAAGAAAGAAAGCTTTTGAGGGCATTAAAAGTGTGGCAAATAAATTTATATATTTTATTGTACTCATTTTCAATATTAGTGAGAAAACATAATAAAAATAAACAATGAACTCTTGACTATGGTAGCATTTAGTTTTTCAGTACATAGTCATTGCAATTTAGTCAAGAAATGAGACCTTTATTAGTGTCTCAAGTAAATCTGGATTGTTAGCAAGGACTGTTAGCAAATCTCCATCCCGACGTGTTTCGCTTCCTCGGGGGACATAGAGTCTCAAATAGAGGAGATTCAAAATCCTTAAATATCCATGTAGCTGGGAAAAAAAATGGGACCATCTAACAGGAGGATCACCTTAATTATTATATGTTGGCTGCATACGGTGATAAACCAATATAACTATTGTAGTACCGTTGGGTGATAGAATAGGATCAGAACTTAGTGAGTTAATTGGTGTCCTTAATTGGACTGGTCCTTTGTAGTCTTATAAAGAGTGATTGTTTTTGGTCTAGAGATAATTTTGCTCCAGAGAAGAGAACTATTTGTAAGTTGGAGACTCCTGTTAATATGGTATAACTTATTATGTGTAACTGAGCTTTTTAGGGTTTGTTTTCCTGCCAAAAACTAGAAATTGGTTATTTAATAAATCATAGAGGGCTATTGGTGACACTAAATCAGAAAAGCCCCCAATTGAGATTGTTGGTGTATAGGAGGAAGGGCAGCCTGTCAGCAGCCAGCCACACCCCTCTGTAGCTGCCCACATTTCAGGTAGTTCCTAGCTGCCTAGCCGTGATATGACTGCATTCCATTGAGAAGCACAAGAACCTAGTAACAAAAACAGAAGTGTTTTCTGTGAGGATCCAGGGGACATAAAACATAAACCGATCAAAATTTAGAAAATGCTCTTTCATGTTCTGTAGCAGTAACTGTTAGGACAATGGACCATTTATTAGTCCAATGAAACAAACATAAACATTGCTAATGTATACTTTGGTGAGGCAAATGCTATTCAGTAGAAAGAAATGTTCTAAAAGCACAAATACACTTTAAAGTAGAGTAGAAGCAGTAAACAGACATTTTTGGCAGCTAATAGTCTCCAAGTGAGATATATTCCTTTCCTGCCAAGAAAGCATTGTGTCTTCTTAATCTTGAAAGCTGCTGACTCTGCAAATAGAATCAATAGATAGTGCAGTTATATACCCCCTATGTTCCTGACCCTTAATCAGTGGCTGATGAGCAACCTACAAAGATTTGCTTTTTGCATTCTCTGTAAATCATTAGACATTGACAAAATTTTCCTTGTAAGAAGACATTCACAGAAAGGCAACTGGGCATTTAATGCAACTGTTGTGAAGTCTTGGGTTACTGTTGCAGATTTATCCACATGTCCTGTCTGGTAAAACTGTTGTCATCCGGGACAGTAAGTGTTCTATTGGTATCTGTCAGGAATAAAAACTGACACATTACACATTGTAAACCTATCTAATCTATAGAAAAAATAGGATGAGGGATATAATACATAGGAAGTGGATAGGATACACGTTAAGATAACAAATCTTTGGGATTTGATCAGTCCTTTATACTTTTTACACCTTTCTACATTCAGCTTTAAACTTTATTGTACATTTTTACCAATTGCTAATATGCTGCACTAACAACTCAGGGCTATCTTTTAGCACAGGAACTGTGATTGTTTTATGTGGTGGCTTGTACTACAGGAAAAGGTGACTAGCAGGAAAACGCTATTACCTACTGTAAAAAATAACCTTTTCGGTTATTTTAATGTAAAGGGTCAGTAGTTACTGGGGTCTACTTTAGGACTTTTAGATAAAAGCAAAGGTAAGTTTAAATGTTAGGTGTTAGAAAAGAATTAAAAGCCCATTTTTGGAAAACATTTTTTTTTATTTAGGTAAGTGTTAATGTGGTTTTCACCTGTATTTATAGCTTTAGCATATGTTTTTTACATGTATTATATAGACCTATCAGCCTCCAGTCATTATAGATAGATAGATAGATGCCATTACATGTCTGCCTAAAGCTACTTTGTTGGCAGGGTGACAATGCTGCTGCGCAAATTCACTGTTAAAATGAATGGATGTAAAATAGTTGGTCCTATCATCAAAAGTTTTAAAACAGATAGTCTATGCTGACAAGTACATAACTATGGAGTGTTGCCGGCCCCTAATATAACACAGCTCTGCTTAAACAGCTGAAATTTGTCTTTTGATGCAAGCATAAATCAGTGAATCTGACTTTCACTGAACCTTCCTTGGTGAAGAATCCTTTAGGTTCATGTATTATCAAAGGCATTGATTGATTCTCCACTGGTGAATATTTGGTGAATGTCATATCTGCCTTATAAATAGACCCCGAATTGTTTTAATAATACACATCATACAATGTATGAAATGTCCTTTTTGTGTGGGTGCTTCCCCACCACCTCCATTACCTACCTATGGGAGAGCTTACTGGCAAAAGTATGTTATATTTCATAATCATTTCTATCTTTCTAATTGGTTTTGTGCCCACAAACCTGTTGTTTTTTTTCCTTTACAAGCATCTTCTATTATTTCCACTAGGAAAAGAATACAATGCATACTGCTCATACCAAAGATGCAATTAACTAATTCTTTTTTCATTTTCATTCATTCATTTTCTATTATTGCTGCATTATTTCAGTTACATATTATCTATGCAGCTGTATATATAACATTTCTGCAGAGTCTGATTTTATCAAGAAAATGTAATGAACATTAAAAAACAGGTAAATTAGATGCAAAATGTTCATTTCCACACACTGACATGAGAGCTGCAAAGTGCAGATAGAAGCAGAAATCATCATTTGGGGTGAGAGGGGTTAGCAGCTGACACAAGGAACCTTCTGCATTTAATGTATGTTGTAACACACAGAGCAATTTGCATCTCATTTCTCTATAATGACTGTATTTATTCCTATTTTGTGATTCCAGAAGGTAGGGTCTGCCATATCGACCTTAACTTGTAGTCTTATGCATTTTCTTGGTATTTAATGCTATATCTATTGCTTTTATAGAAGAAAAAATATTGATTTTTTTTCTGCTACTTTTTTTTAATATTCCATACCTACATTGTGAAGTGTTATAATGCCTTGGGGTGGTATGTACAGTAAGCTTCCTTTACACTGCAAATATTTTGAAAACACAATGTATTTGATGCTGCCTTGAAGTAAATCTGTACAAAGAGAATAATAAAGACTTGATCTGCTCACTTCACCTTTTAAAAAATGCTGGTTGCTTCAATCGTTTGCTATACTCAACATTTTTTATATTCTTGATCTTGTTCTGATTTCACATACATAACATGGTATTCACAATGAATATCACAGCCATTGAAACATGTGAAATTATTTCAATGGAGGATTCCTAATACCCTTCCCATTCTGTGCTTTGGGGGTAATCATTCACCCTATTTATAATGTGCCTAATCACAACACTCATCATTGTCAGAGAATAAGCCTAACTTGCTGATACTCTAGTTAAGCTGTTGTTTCAAATGATGTCCAAAATTCTTTTTCTTATATAGGGAACATCATTGGATGTTTGCTTGCTGCAAATGAATCATTTATTTTACTCACTGGAGGTGCATGTGTTCACAATACCAGGATTTATACATAGTCATTACACAATTCATGAATGCTGTCATTCATCTTTTGTCCAAGTAGAATCATTTATTCACTGTAGATGGTATAGAAAGCTAAAATAAAAAAAAAAATATTTTCATGTCTATGACAGTATGGCAGGAAAATAAAGTGTTGATCAACATCACTTGTATAGAAAACTAGGAACATCGGTGAGGTCTACATCACAGAGGGTTCCCAGCACCCACTCAACCCATATAAAGTGTAGCCGGGCCAAAGGGCCCTTTGTGCAGCTTGGGACCCCTGTGCACTGCCAATATGGATTAACTATAACTTTAACAGCCTGAAAAATGAGGAAGCATACTTAAAAAGTTTCCTTTTTAAAAAAAAAAAAAAAACCTCCCTGGCAGTATGCATATTAAGTATTTTTAAATGTCAAAGCAGTACATTTAAAAATACTTAGTGTTTTAAATTTCACGCTCCCCAGTCATACGCTCATGCGCAGATGCCTGGCCGGCATCTGCTTCCCCTGGCCTCGCACTCCAACGTTCACACGCTGGGAAAGCAGATGCCGGTCAGGCATCACAAGGTTACACAGATGCCCGGCATCGCCAGGGGAAGAAGATGCCGGGCATCACTGGAGGACACTGCGGGGCACTGCTGGTGGATGCTGTGGGCACCGCTTACCAGATAAGCTTTTTAAACTCTCTGGCAATTCCACCCTGAGTGTGGCTCGAGGTTACCGCTTTTGGTATGAATAATTCACCCCAGGCCACAATTGGGATTACCGCTAAAGACTGCTAAAGAGGTTAAAGGTGCTTCCTGGGTCAAGTGGATTCTAAATCTTGTAACAATCTACTTCTGTACAGGATCTGGGTTACTCTTCCTTCCCGGGATCCTCAGTGAAGACCCAGTGACATCAACCTGGAAATATCTGGAAGCCAGAGGTTAAAGAAAACATTTTAAATTTTTTTTAATCAATATTTTTTTTAACATGCAATGTTACCTCAGTATAAGTCCACTTTGGCATAAGTCCAACTTGGTATAAGTCCTGTTTTTTCTTGATATACAACCTTTTCTTGGTATAAAACCATTGTGCGCTACCCTTATTTACCTCTCTCGAGACAAAGCCATAAATGTCCACGAGCGTCAGTACGCCAGTTGATACTATTCAGTGAACAACCCGCGCTATAACTTTCTGTGAATTACATACCATCTCCTCTTTCTCCCGTCTCAGCACTATCCTAGTAGGCACTCAACTATTCTCTGCAAGGTAAAGTGAATTGCTTTTGTATTTATGTAGTTTAGTATTAGGCAGTGTTTAAATTATTTTATACAACCCCATCAATGTATATTATGCCAATAACAATAGGATTTTTTTTTTCATGGGAACGTATTAATCATTTTCCTTTTATTGCTTATGGGAAAAATTTGTTTGATATAAGTCCTGTTTGGTATAAGTCCAAGGATCTGGAACGGATTAAGGACTTATACCAAGGTACCACTGTACCTTGTATTTATTATGAGGATTGTCATTGTTATAGGGTAGGTCTATGTATAGCTCTTTGTTACCCTTAGGTCAGATTATATATCATGCTACAAATACACACATAACTCTAGCCATGGCAGAGACTGATATGGGATTCAGAATCACAGGGTCCTAGTACTGCAAAAAGATTTATACAGGCAACACAAGGGAATTTGTTTTGTTACCAGTTCCTAAAAACAGTTGCTGCTTTACTTACTTTTTTTTAAGCACGGTCTTCCGGAACCTAGTGATCATCCTAGTAACATATTTCTTCCTAGGGTCACAATGTTCAGTTACAGTACTATGGGGGATCAGTGTTTTTGCCCTAGGTTGCATTTTTTTATTTAGACTACAAACACCTCACCTGCTACTCTTCTCCATAACATGGGACCTGTTGTAGTTAGAAAAATATATTTAAGAACAATGTATCAGATGCAACGTGGATAAATCACAGAAAGTTATTAGTGCACAACCCATATGGTTTATATAAACACTGCTTGCCAAAAAAATGTTTTTTTAGGCTTTTTCATAGTAAGATAAGACATTCTTTTTTCATTATTCCAGCACTACAAAGTTTGAGTAAGGTCTCATTGGCTGAATGTGTTAATGTCATCATTGCTCTTAACACTGCAAGAGTGCTTTCTTCAGTCCTATGGCTGCAAACATGTTAAATCAGTACATAAAACTGCAAGAAGCTTTCATTTTTCACTTCACTGCTTCTCAGCAGAACGAAACAACTATTTCCTGTTCACACATGAATCCATTTTGTGAGCTTTTTGCTATCCTTGCCCCTTCAGTTGGGATGTGATTCTTGTGGGGATATGCTATATAAACTCAGCTTGGAGACCAGAGGGTGTGTACATGTTTTGTTTTACTTATTACCATGTTCACGACTGGGAAAATTGAATGCATTTTTATAGATGTTGCTCTGGGAGGCCCTGTTATGCATGATAAATGTATTGCTTCTGCCATCTGGAGGTCTTCCTAAAAACTTCACCAGATGAGTTAACCTAGAACTGTCAGGCTCAATTAAATACAAAGACATTAGCTTTGAAATCTTCGCATTTGCGTACTTTGACTCTCAGATATGTGATCCAAGCGTAACACTTTTAATGCACAACTCTCCCATCATTGGATAAAGCTGTACTAAAGTCTGCATCATCTGCGTTTATACTAAGTTTATTCCTAGCAATGCGGCATAATTTAATTACCCTTATTTTTCACTTACATAATATGGAATTTTGAAGTAAAATCATAAAAGACACAGTAAGAATTACATTTAGATGTGTTTCAGTAGGAGTCAAGTGATTACTTGAAGTTCTACTTGTAGAGTAGTAGAAAAATCATAGGAAAAGGATTGTGTAAAATATCCTGTAGAACACCCCCTGCATTTTTCTAAAAGCTTTTTTCCTCTGAAAACATTTCTTTGATGCTGCCCTCGGTCTGGTCAGGTGTCATCTTATCTTTTTTCCTTTTTTGAAGGAATGGTCTTCTATTATGCACAGAATGGCTCCATTGCATGACATGGTCATACGCTCATGCAATTGCAATTGCAATTGTTCATGCAATTGGATCGAAAGAAACAGACTAAATGATCATTCAACCCAGAAAAGAGAAAACAATTGGAGTTGGTCTTTACCACCTACATTATATGTGTTTTCCAACCAAAACCCTTGTTGTTTTTTAATTAAACCAATGTACACCATGTTCTTTTCCTAGCCCACACACAAAACTTTTAAGATACCTCTTATCAGCCCTCTTATATATGGCTCTGAGAAAACACAACAGAATAAACTTATCTTTTTTTTAGCAGGGCTTGGATCCACATTCCTGCATTGGTTGCATGTGAATGAGCACTAAAAAATTCTGAATTCAACCCAAAGTCCTATAAAAATAACACAAGGAAATTTACTTGAACACAGAGTTCAGTCCTTAAGGATTGCTATTTTTTCTTCTCTTGGGTTTTTATTGGCAACCTATGCAGTAGAATTGCCTAATATTATACTATAATGGGACCCTTTAGTGTGAATTGACTTTAAATGTATGGTTATTGTTACATTGCATAAATAAAGCTCTCTTTGTGGGTTTCTGCATAACAAAAATAGGTAACAGATGGGTGAAACAGATTTTCAGAAACAGATTTTCAGCTGGTAGGCTTTTCAAGTCTAGGTGATTTGAAATACCTTTGTCAACCTGATGTTTAAAGGTAGAACATACTTTTGTAAAGTAACCTGGGCCCATATTTCTAGTTCCCATTTAAAAGGAGTGTTTTAATTATATACTTTACCAGATCAGCAAGCTAGCATGATGGAAGAGACAGATGACATATGATGTGTTGCCAGTTGTTGCCCTGGAGAAGGTTGGGGCCCTGGAAAAATGCAGATTTTGCCCTGCTCTAAACCCAGAACTGCATTCGTAGCTTATAGTACATTGCAGTGGCATAGTGGAAAGGGTCTCCTAACATGATATTAGTTTTAATTCATTACCATGGTAATACTTAAAACATAAGTGCCTAAATACTTTTGTATGGGATAATTACAGGATACAGGTAGTCCCTGGGTTACATACGAGATAGGGACTGTAGGTTTGTTCTTAAGTTGAATTTGTATGTAAGTCAGAACAGGTACATTTTTCTAATAAATGCAATTAGGACAGATGTTTGTTCCAACATAATATTAGGCAGCATGGTGTCAGTAATTGTATAAAATCCTCAGTGTGAGCTAATCACAAACAAAAAAAAAAAGAAAAAAAATTACGGAGCCTACACATTTAATAACTTCTGAAGCAAGCTGTGCTTTGATATGCAAAAAGAAACAACTGCAGCGTTTGTCTTGGTCATTAAAGAGTTACAAGAGCTTGCAGAAAAGCTCAATCTCAGCTGTGTTTAGCAAAAGATTTCTTCTGCAAGTCATGCAAACTGCCCCCCTCCATGCCTCCATCCTGCACATGAGGGAGCAGGGAAGCCCTGTTCGTATCTAGGAGCCTCCCGTTCGTATCTAGGAGTCGTAAGATGTCCTTAAACTGGGGACTACCCATACAAGCTATATATGAAGCATGTGCAGACCAAGTACTATAAATACTCCTTGTGAATTGGATAGATTTTTTGTATATAAAAGACTGTACATAATATATTTAGATGCTTTGTCAAAAAAAAAACTTTTAGTATGCTGATAAGGGGTTGTGTTCCTGTTTTTTTCTAGAGGCTTATTTATAAAAAATAAGAAAATTTGTTGTTTTGCACGTAACTCAGATTCAGCGCACAAATTCTTGCTAATTTTTTCCTTCAGTTTGCCAAAGTTAGTAAACTATAAAAATAGCAAAAAGTTCTCAGGAAAAAAAATGGAAAATCTATTAAATAAAGAATAAGTCATTTTGAATGCAGAAATTGCCAAGATCAGCTTTATAAATAGGCAGTGTCAGAATAACTTTGTCCTATATAGGAAAAGCAGTTTTTACCTTTTTATTAATAGGAGCCAATTTTTCTTTTACATTATTCAGGAAAATCAGCTAGAATTATATATGAGTTATATAAAAATTACAGAGTCCAACCTCAGTATTTTGGATTGGTATGCCTAATCAAAAGATACATTTCATAATAATTTAAAAATGTGTTCTCATTAATACTGCATTGGTTGTCATGGTTACTCTCTGTAACAAAATTGCATGTCAATAATCACAAGTCAATGTGAGGCTCTCATTTAACTAGCAGAGTACAGAACAATATGCAGCAATGCAGCAAATACCTAAAAGCTGAACAAAGAGAAAACAGATACATTAGGAGATAGTATACATATAAGGAAGTTATTAAATCTGCCAAATAATTTGAATTTCTGTCTATCCAGTTCCCAGATTTACATACTCCTGTCACACAGCACAAGCAGGAGAATGATAACACTTTATCTGTTACACATACAGACTATAATAGAAATTCTGTGCTGTCTGGTAGGTGGACAGTACAAGTGCACCAATGGATTGATTAGTTTATCTCTTCACTTGGTACATTTGCATGAATTTGTTCTTCCCAGTGTTCCTCTTCATTTTGTTATCCATTGGGATAAAAAAATATTTGCACTCTGCTTGTTTAATTACCTTAGATTAGAAGTATTTATCTACTCCTGGAGCTACAAATAAAACATGTGTTGACTATTGCAGTGTTTCTCAAACTGAGAGTTGCTAGGGGTTCCTGGAGCAGTTTTATTGACACCCATTACCCTGTTTCCCCGATTATAAGGCACTGTCTTATATTTTTTGAAATGCCAAAATATGCCCTAGGTCTTATTTTCAGGGGATGTCTTATTTTTCCATGAAGAAGACTACAGTACACATTTATTGTTGAACGTCACTCATGATCACTCATGTTCCATTGATTGTCCCCTTCTGATCACTCATATGCCGTTCATATTCCCCTTCTGATCACTCTATGCCATTGATTGTCCCCTTCTGATCACTCTATGCCATTGATTGTCCCCTTCTGTTCACTTACCAGTAATTAAGTGTAGGGATCTCTGTTAGAGCAGGGATCAGCAGCTTGCTTCCTGGTGCAGAATGCCGGCTTGTTACTTTCAGTTTCACTCTGCACTGCAGCCAGGAGCAGACACGTGCTGCAGCCAGCATCAAGGAGACACACACAGGATCAAATATCGGGGGATGTCTTATTCACGGGTTAGTGTCTTATTTTAATTTTTTTTTCAAAAATCAGGGGTGGCTTATTTAATCTGGATGTCTTAAAATCGGGGAAACACGGTATCTTTTTGGCTATCTTGAAAAATTACATTCTTTCCACTGGTCAGCAATGTAAAGCTACGTACACACTTCCAATTATTATCGTTGGAAAACGAACGACGAACGATCCTGCACGATATCTACGAACGATCGTATAGCACCGATCCTGCACATAGAGATAACGACACGATCGTTCGTGGATATTGTACACACAATAGATACGATCGTTTGAGCGATAGAGGAACTATGTGCACGACAGGAAAGTGAACAAACGTTCGTTCATTACGCATGCTCAGACCATGGACGATCAACGAACGATCGTACACACGAACGATGGTCAACGGTCGTCGTCCAATCCGATCCGCCGGTCCGGTCGTTCGTTTCCAACGACTTTCCTCGTTCGTCGGCGTCGTTGGTTACTTTTTTTACGAACGATTTTTGCCCAATCGATCGTTCGTCATTCGTTCGTCGTTCATTTTGAACGATAAAAATTGGAAGTGTGTACGCACCTTCCGAGGCATTCTTCCCAGTGACTACCAAACTAACCGTGAACTGTGGATACAGTAATTATAGCTGTGGTTCTTTAAGACCTAAAAATTATTTTTAGGGGTCGGCCATGGTATAAAGGCAAAAACACTGCTTTAATCAATACCACATCAGAGGTCAATTATGAACATATAGCAAAATAAAATAAAACATTTGGAAAAACAATGGACCTTCCACAGTGTTCCTTGTGTGTGCAGACTAGATTTAAAGCTGCAGTCCAGGACCGTCTATTGGTCTTGTTGCCACCTCTAGTGTAGCATTATCATGGAGATACAGTGAAAGCCAGAATTTTTTAACATACAAGAAAGTCTACCAAAACATCAGCTAATATGATAAATAATACCCGCAGCAGAAAAATTTCAATGCCTGCTATAGCAAAATCTTCAAGGCTGTTTTTAAATGGAAAAAAAGGTAAAGTAAAAAGACAAAACTTTTTTGGAGGGGGAAGGGGTAATGAAACTCATGTCATCTATATTCTACCCTGAATATCCTGAGTGTCCCTGCTAGGTAGTTTCACCCTCTCTTCCAGTGACACATTTAAATTTTTTAAAATGTCAAAGGCATTGTTTTATTTTGTCATCATGTCCTATGATCGGTAGAGGACAAATGTTTCAATCTGGACACTTGTCCACTAATGATATCTGTCTCACTTGTGTCTTTGAGATAAAAAAGACAGGAAATTCTAATAAAGCACAGCAAGCAAAAAGAAAAATCTGTTCAAAACTAAGAATAAATCTGAGTTGACTATAAAGCCGCATACACACTTGCTATTATAGTCGTTGGAAAGGATCTTTCATGATCCTTTCCAACGACTAGCACTGCATGACGCATGAATGAGCAGCACTGTTCTGCTCTAAGGAGAGGAGGAGAGCGATGGAGCTGCACCCCGCTGCACGCTCTCCCCCTTCACTTGCATTACAATTGTTCGTTGTATATCGTTGGTGGATCCGCCAGGACAGTCGTTCAGACGATGAACGACGCGTGCTGTACACACTTCAGATTCTCGTCCGATATCAGCCCTGAGCCAACTAAACCAACCATTGGAACCATTGGAAGTGTGTATGTAGCTTTACACTGTGAGGGCTAAATTGATAGATAGACATGGTAAAGATAAGTAAAGTGTACTGATTAGCGTGTAAATAACCACATACACTTAATCACAAAATTAGTTCTTTTTTGGGCTATCTTAGCTATAGATCACTGGTGTCAGTTAAACTAACCTAGGTGGCAAAAATTGCTCATTGTTCAAAGAAACCCTTGCAGCCCCTGGAGAAATGCTGGTTGAGGTAGACTTTCATGGGAGAACCTGGGTGATCAAGCAAACCTGAAATTGATCTGGTCCAAAAAAAAAACAATAGAAAACAATTTTTAAGAAATCTATTCAAGGTACATCTCAGGTTCTTCCATGATAGTCTAGCTTCTCCAGTCTTGGAGAGCCTAAATAAATCAGGCCCTTTGTGTCTATAAATACTGACATCCTTCTGTCTGTGCTGCTAAATACCACTCTAACCAATTGTCATCTGGGCAGAAGTTTCCAGGATAGTGGCTTTAACTAAACTGATCAGTTTAAAAAGAGCATTGATGACTGGGAAGTGTGGTATAATAATGTCCATGTGTTAATTCGATGTAATAAAAAATTACAAAGTTAGCAAAGACTGAAAATGAACAAAAAAAATTGCTATTATATAAAATATAAACCCAGATGTTTAAGTAAATATACAAATTGCTGATATAATTGCTGATATATATATATATATATATATATATATATAAAGATGTAGGAAAAGGCTAGGACAAAGCTTCGGATAAACTCCTAAAAATATTTTTTATCTGTATTCTCATTGCTTGGTCTACAAAATGTTTCAATGAGAGATTGGGAGGTTGTTAGTTTAAAAAAGATATATAAAAGTGTTTTCTTTCAGTTCAGCTCACAAGAAGTGACAAGGACACTGCTTTTCTAGCAAGATAAACAGATCATTTGTATATTTGCCGAAAATGAGACACAAAATGCAGATATTAGTGTGTGTACCTTTGCCATGTATAGCATAAACATTGATAGTGGGATAGTGGTATCTGATATCCACAGTAAAGATCATCCTGTCTTGCAGAGTATTGCATTTAGTAGTGCATTTATTGAACAATAATAATGTAAACCTTGATTATTTGAATTCTTGCATACAAGTAAAATGTGTATTTTACATACACATTTTGTAAACAAACGAGGGGGTTCTGAGAAGTCCCTGGCTTTGCCCAGAAAGAAGAGAGCCAGAGTTATGAAATAACACATTTATTCAACATATTTCACCCTGAGACTGATGCACTTGGTACAGCATAGTTACAGCTTTTCTAGACTGTTCAAATAAAAGTCCTTTGTTTGGGCCGCAAACCAGCTCTCGGCAGCATCTTTGACATCAGAAATGTCCTCAAAACGTTGTCCCTTCAGGTGTTTTTTCAAATTTGGGAACAGATAATAGTCCGAAGGGGCCAGGTCAGGTGAGTAGGGGGGATGGTGGAGCAAGTGTAAACTCAGGGTGTTCAATTTGGCAGCCACAACGTTGGACATGTGCACAGGTGCATTGTCCTGCAAAAAAGGATCCCTTTGGTCAACTTTCCATGGTGTTTCGTCCTAATTGCCTCCTACAGCTGGTCCAGGAGGTTAGCAGGTTAGCACTGTCCGGTGATACTAGGGCCCTGAGGTAGGTAGTCCACCAACAGAATACCATCTTTGTCCCAGAAAACGAACGCCATGACTTTTTTGGCCGATTTCTGGGCTCGGAACTTTTGGCCACGGGGACCCGCTGTGGCGCCATTCCTTTGACTGTTGCTTGGTTTCAGGATCATAGATGTGGAGCCAGGTTTCATCCTTAGTCACTAACCTAGCCAAAAATTCCTGTGCAGCTTCAAAATGAGCCAAAACAGCTTTGAATGCTTCAATTCGAGGGCGCCCACTGCGGTGTTCAGCTTCAACGGTGAAATGCCCAGTCTTGAAACGAGTTATCCAGGTTTTGACAGTTCTGTAGGAGGAACACTTCTCCCCCAGTGTTTGTGACATCTCAGTGTGAATGTCCTTTGCTGACTTGCCCTGGAGAAACAAAAATTTCATGACGGCCAGTAACTGAAACTTGCTTGTGCCTCTGCCATCACAGCTTCTGAGTAAAATAAAAAACAGTTTAAGAATCTCAAAGACCTGATATTTGCACAGTTACATACTAAGATATTAGGCTGTCATATGCCCCCACACTCATTTTTCTGTTTCATATGGAAGGGGGCAAAGCCAGGAACAGGAACTTCCCAGCACCCCCTCGTATATTTGAGCACATTTTGTTTTTATTTGAATTAAATTTTTCTTCTTTGGATTTAAGCTTGTAGGCAGGTTTCTGGCTACCAAATTTCCATATATGGAATACAGGAAAAAAGCACTGCCTGTTTTCCCTGTAGATTCTGGCTTAAGAAGGAAAAGGCTAGATTAATATACTCAGGCTTGGCTCCTATTGTACTCTGCCCCCAGATGTTTGCCAACTGTGATGAGTATCTTTTAAAGGAAAGTTAGATTAAGATAACGTTAAAAAAAAAAAAATGAAGTACACTTGCTGATACAACC
Source organism: Pyxicephalus adspersus (assembly GCF_032062135.1). NCBI lineage: Eukaryota > Metazoa > Chordata > Amphibia > Anura > Pyxicephalidae > Pyxicephalus > Pyxicephalus adspersus. Next base: position 66,759,031 of record NC_092859.1, read on the forward strand.
ATTCTGAACTTGATGTTCAGGGGCAATTGCTTACATATTTGAGCAACTGTTTAACAGTACACATATTTAAAGATGCCTCCAACATTCAAGAATGACTGATTGCTTTACAATTCTGTATGGTCAGAAATAAAAGTTGCAGCCATTGCAAGGTAACTTTGACACTTGTCTAGGTTGAAATCTGCTTCAAGTAGGTTTTTCAGAACACCAATAGTTGTAACCACCCCCTTAAATGTATCATTAGGTATCATAAATATACCTTATGCATACTTAAAGTAATGTTATGTATATACTGTAGAGAGGTGTGAACCAACCATCTATAAGTTTAAATTATATCCTTCTTCCCATACTTATAATTGAATTATAGCATAATAATTGTCACTGGGGCAAAAAGCCAAAGGCAATTTATAGGAGAGGAAAACTGATCACCAAGGAGTTTTGCAGTTATATTCAGAGATTCCTCAATTTAAAAAAAAAAGAACACAAAGACAAAACTATTTGATCCATATACAATTCATATATACAACTATGTTAAATTTTAGGTCCAATGAACCAGTAACACAATTGTTGTATATGAAATTCTAATATTCCAGGTGGGATGACTATGAGTGCTAAGATATCCAATACATTTAGGACAGCTGGTAGGGTAACAGGTTGAAAGAATGTCAGAAAAGCATATGCCATTATTTATTCATCTACTTAAAATAAATTACACTTCGGTGCTTAGGTAAATTTGATGAAACCCATCTAGGGAACAAGGTGTTTTCTTTATTCTTTACTATAGAGGCTAGAAAGATTACTTGGTGTTGTAAAAAGCTTTTTCTTAAGCTATGTGCACACATGCAATTATTGTCGTTGGAAAGGATTTTTTATGATTTCCAACGACTAACAACTGCATGATACATGAACAAGTGCTATACATACAGCACCGTTCTGCTCTATGGAGAGGGGAGGGAAAGAACGTGAGAGGGGAGGGAAAGATCCCTCATCCGTGGATCCTCCAGGACGATCATTCAGATGATGGACGACGAATGCTGTACACACGTAACATTCTCCTCCGATATCGGCCCTAAGCTTATTATTGGACGAAAACAATTGCACATGTGTACGTAGTCTAATGTGGTCAGCCTGACAAACTTGACCTGGAACTGCCCAGGCCATTTGGCACCACTGACACTGTACTGACCTTTGAGCAATTCAGTTTGGATATCACAAAGGTCCCAGTAGTCAACATCTTATCATAAATTATCAGTAATCCAGAATATTGCATAAGTGTTCATTGTGATAGATGTAACACCATCTTTTACACAAATTCCATTTAGTAAACAAGACAATGAAATACAAATTGTTTGGCAGGTTAAACAGTTTTTATGTTTTTTCTTTAACTGTGTATCTGTTTGCCTGGAATTCAGCTTTAAGAAAAGAAAAGAAGGAAAGAAAGCAAATGTTTGTAATAAATATTAAAAACAAAAAACAAGAACAAATAATATCAGTATAACAAGACAGAAACCCACAGCGGTATATATTTATTGGTACATGCAGCTTACATTAAATTACATTTTTCCTTTTCACTGTTAGGGATCTATTTATAAGGAGGTGAATCTGAAATTCACTGAAACCTTTTTTTGGTGTAAAATCAATTACTCCTTCTAAAACACATGAATCTGGAAGATCTACCATCAGGGAAAGTTTTAGGGAATTTTTAATCAAATTGTATCTACACAATACACATAGAAAGGAAGGTGTATTTGTGGGACTTTAAAGGCAGTTTAGTACATGTCACAAAATGGGCTCAAATATAAAAAAAACAATCTTTTATTAACCTCCCTAGCGGTAACCCCGAGTGTGATTCGGGGTAGAAAAAAGTTACTGAAAGCGGTAACCCCGAGTCACACTCGGGGTAGGTAAACCTATGGGAAGGTTAGTAAATACAGCACTTACCTGATCCGCCTATCGCCGCGATCTCTGTGTTCTTTCTTCTTCCTCCGGCCAGCTTCTGCACCCGATGAGTCACCGGGGAGTTCCTGGTGATGTCGGTGCGTATGTACATTGCCAGCAAGGTGGGTAGGAAATTCAAAATCTATTTGTATTGCATTCAATACAAAATAACTGTATTGAATGCGATACATTGGATTTATATGTGTAAAAGCAGTACATTGTTTTCAAGAACATTTATTTTACAGTATATATAATAGTAATAATTTGTTTGTTTTTTTTAATTTTTAAATTTTCAAATTTTATTTTTTACTTTATTCAATTTATAATTTTTACATGATTTTGTGTTTCAAACACATATACTCATACTATTATAATATACTGTAAAATAAATTTTCATGAAAAACAATGTACCACTTTTAGACATATAAAACCGGAAAGAAATTAACTGCTAGAGAGGTTGAACACAAGCCATGAAAACAGTGGATGGAAATTCCATAAACATGCTCAGTACATAGCACCAAACAATTGTGTATATTATAGAGATGTTGATAATCCAACGCGTTTTGCAGAATTATTCTGCTTCATCAGGGATTATACAAGACCTCAATAGATAGAATGCACAAGGATGTAAAACCACAGTATATAGTATTGAGTGTGACTAAGCCTGGCATGGGATGCAGTCATAGGAACCAGGAGGACCCCCTCCAGCAGCAAGAGAGAGAGAGAGGCTCAAACCTGAACCAGTGGATTCACTAAATGTATATTTTGTTTTTCTGTGTCAGGTATAATCTCATTGGGTACTGAGTAATAATCAGCAGATTAGGTGTAACGAAGGTGCAAAATGAGAGTCTGTTCCTCATCTGCAGCAGATGGGACTGACAGGTTCCCACTTGAGCTTATTTTGTGACATGTACTAAACTGCCTTTAAAGTCCCACAAATATACTCAACTTTCTATGTACTCAAGAATTTAGGGATGTTGGCAGTATATTTCTATTGGTTTGAGTTCAGACAACCCATTAGCTATAATCTACACAACATAACATTCTACAGAAAATGAGTAGAGGACTGGTAGGAACAGCTGTGTAAAGATGTAAAACTAGAATAAATAATTTCTATAAAATATCTAAATCTAAGTTTATAAAAATAGGTCCTAATCTCTTTTCAATAGTTTAGTAAAATGCACTTCAATAGTTTATAAACATTCAATCACCCCCCCCCCACACACACACACACACACACACTGTCAATTTAGAGTATTTTGATTTCTTGAGTACCTCTAATGAAAAGGCACATCTTTATACTTTATTATTACCTTCCCATTAATTCTGCACTAGTTGTCATGGTTACTTACTCTAACAAAATTACATGTCAATAATCACAAGAAAATGTGAAGCATTCAGTTAACTCATAAAGTACGGGATACAATTGAATTTTGTGCCAAATTACTTAAATATATTCACCATGTCTAAACTAGCTAATAGCCCGGGTATTTATTTATTGCAATCTTTTATTATACAGGAATTTAATAAGGCTATAGTGATTTTCTTGTCTACTGTGCTGTTTCATTTTTTTGCATTTGATTGCACTCGGCCAATTGCCTTACGTTTTCTCAAAGGCATTATTACAGGCCAGAAATATTTAAAAGACTCCAAAAAAAGTATGTAAAAATATAAAGAAAAGGCACACTGTCACTGAGCAATACGTACATACACACATACATACATGCAAATACCTCTGACATATACCAAAGCGCTGTACAAAGATCAGTGGTGCACTCACATGAGTCTGAGTCATATGTCTAGCGATTTCCGTTTAAATGTCTCCATGTGATTCCTAGTGATGATCATTACTTGCGTTTCCGAGTGATGGTGGAACATAGCAAGTTTTGTTGAAATGTCTTTATGCGTTTCCTAGTGATCACCAAATATAGCTCTGACATTTAGCACAGCCCTGCACAAAGATCAGCGCTGCACTCACCACTGAGTCATATGTCCGGTAGTTTGGTTGAAATGTCTCCATGCGTTTCCGAGTGATGGTGGAACATAGCAAGTTTGGTTGAAATGTCTTCATGCATTTCCTAGTGATGACATACACACATCCAAATATAGCTCTGACATATAGCACAGCGCTGTACAAAGAAGATGAGACTCATGCACTCACATAAGTCCCAGTCATGTGTATGACAAGTTTGGTTGAAATGTCCCCATGCGTTTTCGAGGGATGGTGGAACATACATACACACACACACACATCCAATTTTATATATATAGATAACACTAGGGAACAATTTTGAACACATTTTTTGTTGACTTCAATTTTTAAGCTTTTTTACAATAAAATAGGTATGCTGATTCTGAAAGGTCAGTTAGTTTTCTTCTATCCAATCTATAACTTAACTGGTGCCACTATCAGGAGGAAAGAAAGTGTGTAGGTGTGTGGAGTTGGAGAAGGGGGGGGGGGGCAGTTGGTCACTGGTGCAAGAGGGGAGGGGAAAACTTTCACTGGGGGCTTCTGTCTGGAGACTATTGTCAATTTTCTCCCAACAGTGTGAGGAGATTTTCAGTGTTGTTGTAAAGAGTTTCCACAGATGAGCGTTATGGATAATCTTTTCCAATCTACTAAACACAAAACACACGTGCTTAAATCCTAAACATTTAAATAAAATGAAGTAATAAAAAGTCAATTTTTCATAGATGCTAAACAGTTTTTTTTTTCATAATTTGTAGGTACAACAGCAGATCTAATCTGCTTTTATACCTGAAATGAAAGACAAAAATATATAATATTTTAAACATTGTGCAACCATATAACAAATAAAAATAATACCAGGATGAGAAATATTGCAGCACTGAAACTGTCACAATAGACAGAGAGATTGTACTCCCTATTGAGACCAGAGCACTGCACAGTTTTGTTCAATTTAAAATGCTTCTTTTCTCAAAGGAATTCCATATCCAGAGGAACAAATTTGAAATAAAAAAAAGCCTTTTAAAAAAGTAAAAAGGGGTGAATTTTTTAAAGCTCTCCAAGGCTGGAGAGGATACACTTTCATCAGTGAAACTGGGTGATTTAGCAAACCTGGAATTATTTTATTCAAAGTCATTTGCTTTTTGTTAGCACCCTGGACCAGATCCTATATGTTAGATAATAAAAGGACAGATCCTAGCTGTTAAAGGAAGAAATTACTATATGGTATAATAATTATTTTCCTATAGTTCATGTTCTTAATAATAAACTAATATGTGTATTTAGTACATAGTCTCATATTTTCACTTCCTGACTTCATTTATTATTGGTAAAAGTGTTTATTATATAGTTCCCATTGCAATGTGATATACACATTTGCAAAATCAAATATGCACTTTGTCTTCATTTATGATTTGTTTTCTTTTTTTTTAATAGTTGCATTGAATATAGACACTGTCCATATTATAGAATTTCAGTTTGTTCTATTTTTTATTATATGGAATGCAAGAAAAGAACATTGTCAGTTTTCTCAGTAGATTCTGGTTATAAGTATGAAAAGGCCGGATTCATTTTCTCAGGTTCAGATCCTATTGTATTCTGCCCCCAGTTGGATGCCAACTTTGATGTCTGTCTGTTAAAGGTAAGATAGATTAAAAGACCGCTATCGCAAAAAATATTCTACTCTGTTACAGTATTGGATGTTAATACTTGATATTCATTTTATGTAGAATTTATTTTATAATGTATGTTACATATCTTATTTGTATTGTTTTCTACACAGTGAGCAAATCACCAACCTAATGTCAGCATCACTAGATAATAAAAAATAGGGACTACAAAATAAAAAAACTGCCCCGTCATATATGTCATGTCATTTATTTTCTAATTTTGTGAATAGTGTTACTTGTGTTTTGACACCAGTTTTACACTACAAAAATGATAATTAAAGATAATGGCCTAGATAATAACCTTTCCTCTATTCTAAACTGTTATAGAGGCGTTCCATAAATACATTAAGAAAGCCATAGGAAACATGTAGGCCACAATTGCTGACCTGTGCATGAAGTCTTTAGTTGTTTTTACAAGCTAAAGCAGACTGAGGCCAAGTCTAAATGTATTAAATCCAAAGGATCATATAATTGTAGTGTGCTTTTTATTTATTCTGCATATGCTGTATATTACATTCAGTTTTTTTTACATTCTTCAGTTACTGTATAATCTAAACCTAGTACCTACTTTTACCTAAAAAAAACTGCAAAAATACTTTCATGCGAGTAAAACCTGGGGTACAAATTGTGGCGATCACTACTAACATTTAAAACAGTAATCGACAGAAATAACAATATAACAAATGTGAATAAATAAATACATTGTGTGTTACTTATTAAATACAGGTAAATGCCAAGGGCCATGAAAATGTGAAGTGTCTTTTTTTTCTCCTTGTAGGTTTAGTACTTAGGTTAGGTTTATGTTAGGTAGAATTTCTGAGAGGGAGACGTTTGGAGGATGATATGAAGATTTAGGGATTGATGGTATTTTTTTCAGGGAGTTAGACAGGGCTGTGTTGCCGTTTTGTTGTATTTTGTTTCTTTGTTTCAACTAAATTGTGTATATACAACATCTAACAAACTTTAAGGGGAAAACCATCCATCTTCAGTCTATAGGACAATGAAGTCCAAGCTAGAAGCATGGAAACAGCCAACTCATTGGAAAATAAGTTTAAAGCTGCTACACACACCAGAGATACATTTATATTGTATACAATATCTTATATGTATTTATATAACTCATAATTATAGATGATGTTCTGATTCTATTTGTTTATTCAGTGTCTTGTTATGTGTAGAAAAATCATCAGAAAACTTATCTACTAATTGCTGGGTATGTGTTATGCTATAAATATACCTCATTAAATCGGTTTGCAAAAATAAAAAATAATAAAGAATAAACAAAACCGTATGTTTTGATGAATCTGAAAATTTGGGGATTTCCTAATGTGGTTGTCTTATTACTTTTGTTAATGATAAGCTATGTTGAGGATGACTAGACACACAACTCTATATTTGATAAAGTTATTGCTTGATGGTTATAGAACTAGAATTATTCAATCTGTAAAAACTCAGGTCTGCTTTTTTTATTTTTTTAGTTTTATGCCTGAGGATATTTCTGCACTTGAGCAGCTAAAGATGTTCAGATAAGAAAGACACTCCTTGTAGTTGTGGTTTGAAGGAGAACCTGTAGAGCTTCTGGCAGTCTCATGTTCTTTCTTCTGATCTTATCACCCATGGAATAGCTGATTTGAGCAAGACGTCTTGTATCTCCACACATAATACGAAGAGATGTTGTTAAAGGATATATGGTTTAAAAAAAGGAAAAATACGAAACAGCAGCAAATGACCTTGTACAAGTAGAATCAGCATTAGTAATATGCTATGTTTTAAAACAGGGAAATCACACATTTCTCTCAGAAGAAATAAATACTCAAAGTGAACGTGTAACTTGTACCGTAATAGGAAAAAATGACAGGTTTACTTAACAGAAAATATTTTAGGCATGCTTAAGGTATTTACCTTTATGCCAAGCAAAATTAGTTCCTCCCCCTCCCAAATCCTATAGGAGTGGCCGAAAATATTCTGCCCCCTGCAACATGCCAACATTGGAGCATACTAGAGTCAGGGGTACCATACATCTCCTGTACCGCCTGAAGATGTGGTGGATGACAATAAGCTTGTTTACCTACCTCATTCTTGCCTAAACCTTGTACTGCCATCTGCAATTTTGTTTTGGCTCCTCTTGACATTTTTCTTTTACTCCTATCTTGTAGACATGTGATACTGAGGGCAAGGTGTGGAAGAGAATTGTCAGAAGGACCAGGAAGATCACAGAATGGCAACAGGAGAGAAGTACTGTAAATACACATGCTAGCACACTTGACTGTCAGCTCTTTACAGGAAAGACTTATTACACTGTTTCTATGAATAAGCAGTATTATCACTGTAGGACAGAAAGTACTGTATATACTCAAGTATAAACCAATATTATTTGACCTGAAATGCCATTAGAAAAAAGAATCTGTTTATCCTTGGGCCATGCCAGTAGATGGCGCTGTAGGTAAATCGTGTGTATATATATATGTATAATAAACTCTTGTCCTCTGAGGTAAAATTAGTTTGTTACATACTTTCATGAGGACACAGCACCATCTACTGGTGACCAACATGAATGCCATAAAAGATCATTTAAGAGCAAGTCACCTATCATAACCAACTCAAAAGTACAAAATACTTCAACATGTAAAAGGAGGGAAAAAAGATAAACAGAGTAAGTTACACACCATGGATGTGTTTATGTACATTATTGTTTGCTTTTCTGGGAAATACTGTTTAATGTTTTAACAGGGCACATTTTATACCCTAGGTATATATTTAGTCAAGTCAATGTAGTTTTCCTGGTTTTATATTTAGTTTATATTTAGGTATATACAGTGTGTTAGGACTGAAGACTTTCTCCATTCTCCAATATCAACTATATAAAAGGGGGTTGTGTAGTTTAAAGAAGAGAGTGCATGGAAACTATATAATATCATTTGAGATTTTAGTTCAGTATACAGGACATTAAATGGTACCTGGATTTTGATAAGGGTCAAGAAAATTTTTTAAGTACTTTTCAAGAACAATTCATTCGTTCATTCTTGTTAGAACATGTACTTAGACTGAAAAAAGAAAAATAATGCAGACAGCATATCTAGGGGGTCATAAGATGCAAGATAATGCATTTTTGATACTGGATTTAGGTATGCTATATTTATGCAAAAGTATTAAAAAATGACTCAAACATTTAAAAATGTATCTGCTAAAATGCACAGGTACCAAATACACAAAAAAATGTTGCCAGACTTTGCCCAATAGGAGGTAGCCTCATTTGTATCAAAATGTGTAGCTTATGTGCTTGAAAATAGTTGCTTGATATTCTTCACAACATTCTGTGAGAGTGAGAAAATGCAGAACTATGGAGCTGTCCCCTGCTAAGGCACATATTTAAATAGCAGTCTGGTCGCATCACGACTATATTGCTTCTGTAAAATAAATAAATAAACACTGTGCATGAGCCCCTAAGTCTTTTACATATACCTTTTAAAATTCTGGACTTGTTTTCAAATTCTGTTTCCAGTTCCTTTGCCATGAAATATGATATCATACTAAAATATCAGAAAAAAGTTTTCAGCTCTAAACCATTTGATGTATCTTCTGTACCTTCTTTGTTCTATTACTGGGCATCCTCTGCAATGTTCCCACTGTGGTAAGAATCTATTGTTATGCTGCAGCAATATACACTCGGTTTACTGAAGATTTTAATGACAGATTTTTTTTTCAGCATTCATCAACAACAACAGTTTGTATTTGGGAAAATTACGAAGCAACATAATCAGTTGCATATTCTACTAACTTGGATTGGAAAATATTTGTTACATTGGTTGCTGTGTGTTTTTTTGTTTTGTTTTTGGTGAATTATCTTATCTGCTAAAAGTTTCGTAGTCCTGTTAAGCTTCTTTTCTGATTTATTGCCATACTGTACAGCCAGAAGGCCAACACGTTGAAAATTGGCTTCAGGCAAATATTAGAAATATTAAAAATTTACTAAAAATAGCAAATGATCTTATGTATTTATTTAAATTTACATATTTAAATGCAGCTAAGTAAATTAATTAGACTTGATTTAGCCTCTTTTAAAGCAAAACTTCAGGCTCACATTTTTTCTGTGGAAACACAGGTTACCTCCATTGATGTTCCTTTACTGTCCAATCACAGGCAGGAGGCAGGAAGGTGACTAGACTGTGTTGGGTCACTAGGTGGACTGTTGCTTTTTTAGGGGCTGTAAATCTTGGAACTGTGTGGATAATAACTTTATGCCTGTAGTTCATCTTTAAGGAATACAATAAAATCACTTGCCTGTCTACAACCTACTGATTGGACAAAAAATTAGCAGCAACACACTGATATGTTGTCAACTCTGCTCGTTATGTTCTTTCCTCCTAGTAAACCTGTGCATGTAACAGAGCCTTATTAACTACTAGGTGTCACTGCTTCTCAGGGAAGGGGGTTGAGCAGCACCCCACTGTGGCTTTCTTTGTAGGAGAGCACAGTGATCAGAAATTGTCGGGGGGCTCCTATACACATGCTAGATTTTCACCTGAGACTGGTATAACTGTTGATCTTGCATGACAAAAATCTGATGTGTGTACATATATTTAGTCAAGTCTGTTGGGCAGGGGCTGATAAACATACTTAGGTACTTACGGTATGCTAGTTGTATGTAAAAATACAATAACTGATTCCAAGGGAGAGCAGGGAGCTGCATAAACTAGTCATTATTTCTGCTTGATGTTCAGCTTTAATAAAACATCTGCTTTGTAAAATACAGGGCAAAAACAAGCCACTACACTGTAAAATGGCTTGAAAATCAGATTGCTATGCAGCCACAAAAATAGATCTGAGGGCACTAACAGATTTAGGAGAACAGCAGAATTCAGAATGCTTCTTTTAGTATCATTCTCTCCGGCACAAAAATATGCTTTCTTAGCAGAAAATATATCACCTTTTGTTACACCTGAAATAAACCATAAGATATAAAGTATCTAATTCTACAGCTCATCTGCAGAACAAAGCAAGGAGTTCATTCTTTTATGAGTCCATTACTATTTTTTTATCTCTAGGACTACAACAAAAATGATTTAGCAGCACTGCATTATTCATCTGCTGATGGAGTGGACTGCATGTATGATTTCTCACTGATTACTTTGCAGATGGGGAGGACTGCTGATCCCGTTAATGAGATTCAGAAGGCTGAATAAAAAAAAAAGAAAAAAAATACAAGATAACCTTATAGACTTAAATTACTTCTGCCTTCAAAAAATTGCTTTCTCCCATTCCATTATCCTTTGCATGTAAAAAGTGCCATAAAAAATGTGTAATAAATAAAAATTATATCATTCAGGTTGCAATAGTAACTAAAACATAATTCAGGTACTGGGAGCATGCATATTAAGAAAAAAATATTTGCTTTGCTTTTACACAGATCTAATTTAAATGACATTTACTAGAGTAATTTTGCTAGTTAGTGTGCCTCATTTCATATTTTGTAGCTGTAAGAATAAAGCAGTGTTTTCTTCATTTCAAGTAATTTATTTACTCTGAAATATCACTACGTGCAACAGTACATAAATGCAGCCTATACTGTATGCTTTGCAGAGAAAACTGGTTTTATTGTGTAAATGTTCCAAAGGTATTGCCACCTTTACAGTTTTACATTTTAACATTATTCAAAGAGACTGTCACCAACTTGAGTAATTGTAAGTAAAAGCACAGCAAGCATTGATGATACTTGCAGTGTTCTTCCTTTTCTTTTAACTTTTCACATTTTGATTTTTCATTTGCAATGTACCTTTCAACCTTCTTTATTTAACTTAACTGCTCACTTAAATACTCCATAATCAGAACAGCTTATTCTCTTCTGGAGGGGTCCAATTACTCTCTGTGCTGTTCAACAATGTTTGTACCTTCCTTCACTTTCATTGAAAACCTTTAATGCTGCCAGAAAAGGAGTAAAGGGAAACAATATTGATCATCATTTAATTGATAGTTGTGAGTCTGCTGGGACTGATGACATCACATCCAATATGGCTGTCCTACAACATGATGATATCTACACAAGCTACAACAAATAAATGCCTTGTGTAAAATAAATAGAATGAATATTTATTCTCTTGAAAGATTTTTGTTTCATTTATTGGTCTAGTGACAAGAGTCTTTTTAACTTAAAAGGCAAGCACCTAAATTATAGAGCAATCTTATGTCTTGTATAGGCAACTACCATGAGGCTGGATTATGAGTTTGTCTTTTGCAGCACTCTCTTGTACAGTCCTCAATCGATGTTCAGTAGATAATTATCCTTTTTCTACTCATAATATATAAAAGTCATCTGTGTTCTCCAATCGGTGGAAAATATGCAGTATGTTGTGCATATATTATTTTCTGAGTAAACATGATTGTTTTATGCCCTGGCTATGAGGCCTAGGATAAACTACAGGCTGCATTTGTGCCACTTAGATTTTATGCTGCCTTAAAATGGAACTTTCATTAAAAAAAAAAAAAAAAAAAAAATACACTTACCGAATTTAATTTTTTTGGTGAAAAGTCCTCAATCCTAGGACATTGTTTAAAGAAACAATGAAAAAAAATTGGAAAACACATTTTTACATTATATAAAATGTTAGCTACCCTTTTTTTTCTACCCTTTAAGCACTTCAGAATTATGATACCCTTTCATGAACCTGACATTTTGTTTGATTTGAATAAAGGCATAAATGTCTAGATGTGAACAGCAGAAAAAAACAACAGTACAGTACTAAACTACAGTAATACGTAGCCCAAAATGGTTTTTTTTGAATCCTCTGATGCCTGCAAAGCCAGCAGAGTCAATGCCATAGCAGTTCTGTTCCCATGGCTGCCATCAGAATTTTTTTGGCCCCATAGTATCTAAAATCCCCCACCACCCCCTCCATGTGTAAAAGTTCCAGCTAGTAGTGGTTTGAATAGTTCTGAATATACTTGATTCCAGCTATTCGGAGCAATCCTGAGATTTAAACAGAACTTGGAATATAAGCAATGTGAATTATTATCAATCATTACAATTACTGCCACGTTCAGGTATAGTAGGGCTCAGCCAATATGGTTTCTGGACATTGACAAGTATATTAGGCCTACTAGTTAGTGTGGTAAATTTGGCATAATTCACACTATTAGTGTTTGCGTGAATACAAAAATCTGAATTATTTGTTTATTTGTTTCAGTGTTAACTATTTTTTGCAAGAAGTTTTAGCAGTAAAAAAAGCTTGCAAAAAAACAAAATGTGAACTAAACTTTAGGTTATGTTCATACTGGAGGTAAGATTGGAGTCCAGTATACACTTCCTCACGCCAATGAATCGTGCCCTTGAGGGAGATGCTATATGTAGCATCCACCCATGGCAGCCCAAAGGACAATTAGGGGAAGCAGTAAGCTGCAATTCATGCAGGTGGCAAGATACCTGTCACCTAGAGCTGCGTAGGATTGCTTGCTCCAGCCACAGGTCCTAACCTGCTCTTATACAGCAAACTTACTACCTGGAATACCAGGGCTTCTGTGGGAAACATATAGTAAATGATTTGACAAAGAGATCTGAAAGCAAAGCCCTACTAAGTGGCTATGTGATAACAACCACCCAGGGAAATGGAAAACGTGCCTAGGGAGAACACTAAATAGCTCCAACTTGGCTGGGTGGGTTCCAGGCCCCTGGACACAATACAGCAGTATCCTTTGTCCCCCCCCCATTCCAAAAATATTGTAAGTGTATAACAACTGTTTTCTGTTACTTAAGAGTTCAGGAATAGTTGCCAGCTGAGCTTTGTACATAAGTTCTACCCACCCTACTTCCACAACTTTTATGAACCTTTTCAGGAGTATTTTAGATTCAAACATAATAATCTTTAAAGAATCTGTTCTCAAAGTAAGAAAGTACTAATGATGAGATATGGGGTTAAAATAAGCAGTGTTTAAGCTGAGTGTAGGTAACTATTTCCTTCGGTGGAATGCCATGGGTTGTCTTCAAGATGCTGAAAGAATAAGGTGCCATGAAAGTTAGTAATAAATTGGTGGTTTTCTCAAATGAGGGTCAGGATTAAAAGGTTCAAAGAGATCCAAGTAAATGTTGGATGGTTGGGTCGATTTTTTAATTTTCCCAGCTTCACGTGTGCTTGATTTTTATCTCTAATTAAAGAATTCACGTTGCTGGTAAGTTATCAATAATATTACATAATATTACATAATGCCATAACAGAGAAAAAGGACAGGATTTGTGACAATATTCAAAATACTGTAGGCAGCAATGATATTGATAAAACTCTAATAAACTGGGGTTCCTTGGTGTATAAAGGTAAACTCTACTCTTTATTTTTTGAAAAGTATTTATAAATAAATCTATGCACAAAAAAAATGTAAGTAAATCAGCCTTACTGGAACTAGTTTATTTTTGTTCTAATGATGATCCTTCAAAGTCGTTGTGGAAATGTGGGATATAACAAATATGTTACGTGTAATTATTTTTAGTTTGCATTAAAATATGTAAATTAGATCTGAGCACTTTTCCAAGTATTTATTTCAATGTCTTGAATTTTATATCAATATCTAGTCTAACAAAGCAGCTTTGTAGAGACAGAGGAAACCATGCAGATTCAAAGTTATGTCGTCTTTCTTCACAATGTATTTCTCCATATCCTATGCAATGTTCTAGTCGAATAAAGTTAATATTTCTTCTGCCATCCCTTATTTCACACATCCACCTGCAATCATCTCTGAGTGATAGAAAGAACACCTATCATTCTTGAGTTACTGGTACAAAGTTGACTTTAGCAGCAGTCTGAATATAATATCTTATTTAAAGACAAGCTGTACAACAGCAGGTGCTCACACCCCCTCTCCCTCCTGTGCAGTTATTTTCTATGTCCTCAGTACTTGTCAAACAGATAACCTGAAACCAGACAAAAAGAGTGATCAGCTGGAAAAATGATACAATTTACAGCACTGTGCTGTATTACATTTAAAATATAATGCTTTCACTGCTGGCTCTTGTAGGCTTAAGCTACGTACACACGTCAGATTTTTATCGCCCGATAATCGGCATCGGCCAATTATCGGGCGAAAATCTGCTGTGTGTACAGTCGGTGTCGTCCATCGTCCGGACGACCGACCTGCCTGATCCACGGACGATGGACGACAGCCGATCCTAATGAAAGGGAAGGGGAGAGTGCGCAGCAGGGTGCCGCTCCCTCGCTCTCCCCCTCTCCTCTCCATAGAGCATGAACGGTGCTGTATGTACAGCACCGTTCATGCATCGTGCACTCCCTTGTCGTTGGAAAGGATCGTGAAAGATCCTTTCCAACGACAAAAATTGCACGTGTGTACGCAGCTTTACCCTTATCCTGTTTCATTGTTTACTTCTGTGTTGAAAGAAAAAACAAAACATTTCAAACCAGCAGCAGTGACCTCATAACTGGGTAATGTTTAACTTTAATACTTATCCCCAGTCTCCAGTTTGTGCCCCTTACTGCAGCACTTACTCACATATGAGCACATCTGAACTGGAAGCTCAGGCCTGTGTAATGCTAACCCCCCCCCCCTGATGGGAGTGGCTAGAACAGCCTAAAATTAGTAGGTACATAGAGAAAGAGAAAGAAAAAAGGAAAGACAGAGGAGAGGGAACAAGAGGAGAAGGAGGGGCAAAAAGTGGGAGATGGAGAGACAGTAAAAAAAAAAGAGGGTTGGAAAGAGAGAGGAGAGAGTGAATAAGGGGGGAAATGGAGACGCAGAAAGGGCAAAGAGAGAAAATAGGAGGTGTAGAGGCAGGAGAGAAAAATAGAAGAGGAGATGGGAGGAAAAATATTAAGAAGGAAAAGAGTAGGAGGTGAGAGATAGGAGAAAGAAGGAGATGGGAGAGAGGAATGGGGGGAAGAGGGGGAAGAAGGAGAGAACAGTGGAAAAAAAGAAAGAGAAGAGAGGAACAGGGAGAGGGAGAAAGAAGGGAGATAGAGGGTATAGATTGAAGGACAAAGAAGGAAGAGAGATAAAAGTATATAGAGACTGAGGGAAAAACAAGGGACACAGAGAGAAAAGTAGGGAAAGAAGAGAAAGATAGGAGAGAAGAGGAGATAGAAGGAGGAAAGAGATGGAAGGAAATCATGTAGAGAGGGAGAAAAGAGAGAGAGAAGCATTATATCTTCAAAACAAAACACAGATCCCTGCACTGTATGTGACCTCTCTCTTACTTTCAATTTATGCTTTCTGTCACTGTGGAGCTTATAAGCTAGCGGCAGCACACAGCAGGTCCACATGGCGATCTTTTAATGCCACCCCGTTATGGTCAGTATAGTAGTTGCTGAAACTACTTCCGAGGGAGCCGATTCCACATTTTCACAGACCTTACAGTGAAGAATCCCTTCCTTATCCAGGGCTTAAACTTCTTTTCCTCCAGACGCAAAGAGTGCCCTCTTGTTCTTTGTAATAATATCAAAGTGAATAATTGGGAAGGGAGTTCTCTATATGGACTATTTATATATTTATACAGGGTGATCATATCCCCCTTAAACGTCTCTTCTCAAGGGAGAAAAGATTCAGTTCAGCTAATCTCTCCTAATAGCTTAACTCCTCTATTCCTTTTATTAATTTACTTGCCCTTCTCTGCACTCTCTCCAATTCCACAATGTCCTTTTGGTAAACTGGTACCCAAAACTGGACTGCATATTTCAGATGTGGTCTGACCAATGCTTTGTACAGGGGCAGGATTATGTCTCCATCTCTGCAGTCTATTCCTCTTTTATTAGAAGAAAGTAGCTAGCTTTAGATATTGCAGCTTGGCATTGCTTTCCGTTATCAAGTCTATGATCTACCAGACCCCCCAGATCCTTTTCCATTTCTTACTCCCCCAAATGTATTCCCCCTAGACAATATGAAGCATGCATGTTAGCTCCCAAGTGCATAATTTTACATTTATCTATATTAAATGTCATTTGACTCTTGGCCGCCTAATCAAACAGTACATCCAGGCCTGCTTGTAGATTATAGACATCCTGAATGGACTTAATTCCATTACATAGTTTAGTGTCATTTGCAAACACAGAAATGGTACATTTAATCCCAAACTCTATATCATTTATGAAGATGTTAAACAGTAAAGGTTCCAACACTGAACCCTGGGGTATACCACTAATACCCTTAGACCATTCAGAGTATGAATCATTAATTACAACTCCCTGGATGCAATCTTTAAACCAGTTCTCTATCCATTTACAGATTGACTTTTCTAAACCTATCGACACTAACTTGCATATTAACTGTCTGTGGGGTACAGCGTCAAATGCTTTAGCAAAGTCAAAGTACACTATAACAACTGCTATTCCACTGTCTACCTGTTTACTTACTTCCTCATAAAAAGAGAGTAAATTTGTTTGACAACTTCTGTCTTTCTTGAAGCCATGCTGACTATCACCTATAATATTATTTTCTAGCAGAAACTCCCCTATGTGGCTCTTTATAAAACTCTATAAGACCTTTCCAACTATGGACGTTAAACTAACAGGTCTGTAGTTACCTGGTAATGACTTTGCTCCCTTTTTGAAGATAGAAACCACATTAGCCTTACGCCATTCCATCAGTACCTTGCCAGTGACTAAAAAGTCTCTAAAAATTAGAAATAATGGCCTTGAAATAACTGAGGATACGTGGATGTAATCCATCAGGTCCTGGTGCTTTGTCAATCTTAATTTTTTCTAGCTGTTTCTCACTTATATCAATTCTGAGCCATTGTGACTCATTTAAGGCAGGGACATTGCTATTAGGAATTTGGACTTGAGGTCTGCTATTTTCCTTCGTGTACACAGAGCTAAACAAAGTATTTAGTAAATCTGCCTTGTGATTATCCCCAGTTACCAACCTAGCAACATCCTTTAGGGGCCTACATGCTCAGATCTGAACTTTTTGCTATTAATATATTTGAAAAATTTTTGGGGGTTTGCCTTACTTTCCTTTGCAATCAGTCTTTCATTTTGAAGTTTTTCACATTTTATCTCCTTTTTACATCTTTTGTTATACTTTTTATAGGATTCAAATGATGAAGGTGATCCTTCATTTTTATATTTTTGGAATGCGCTTTTCTTGTTCCTTATGGCTTTTTTAACATCTGCTGTAAGCCACATAGGTTTTCATTTTAGCCTCTTAAACTTATTGCCCATTGGAATATATTTTTTAGTTTGCTTTTGTAGAACAGACTTGAGACATTCCCATTTCTGTTCCGTGTTCTTTGAGGACAATATTGTCTCCCAGTCCAAGTCACAGAGAGCCGCCCTTAAAAATGGAAAATTTGCTCTCTTAAAATTAAATGTTTTCATCTTTCCTGTTTTTGCTTCCTGTTTACAGCTTAAATTAAATGAAATCATATTATGGTCACTGCTACCCAGATTCTCTAGAACGAACTACCGTATTTTTCGCCGTATAAGACGCTCCGGAATATAAGACGCAGCCAATTTTAAAGGAGGAAAATCTAGAAAAAAAGATTCTGAACCAAATACTGTAGTAAAATATTTTATATCAACTGTTTAAAGTTAACAGCAGTTTAAGAACAATTTTATGTCAACCATTCATACCGTATTCCCCTTCTGATCACTCTGTGCCAATTTAAATTCCCCTTCTGATCACTCTGTGCCAATTTACCTTTTTCTCCGCCGGGGAACTCCGTTAGGGCAGGGATCAGCTTGCTTCCAGCGTGCTTCCGGGTTCAGAATCGCGGGGGCGCGTGTGCCGGCTTTTTCTCGCTCTGCTCTGCGAAGGAGGAGACAGGCGCTGCAGCCAGCATCGAGGAGAGGAGAGAAGAGGAGACGTACGCAGGATCGGGGTATCGGGTGAGTATGTTATTTTAATTATTTTTTAAAATGGTGTTTGCCGTATAAGACGCACCAGCTTTTCCCCCCCAGTACGGTAGGTCCAGCAGATTATGATTTTTAGTTGGGGCTTCTATAAACAGTACCATAAAATTATCTTGTAATAAATTCACAAATTTCCTGTAGTGCCATTACTCCAGTCAATGTCAGGGTAGTTGAAATCACCCATGATTAAAACACTTCCACTTTTTGCTGCTTTTTCTATCTGTGCTAGTAGTTGATTTTCTATTTCTTCCTTAGCACTGGGGGGCTTATAGCAGACTCCAATCATTAATTGTGTGTTATTCAACCCCACATTCAACTCCACCCATAATGCCTCAACCTCATCGCTTGTTCCATCCACAATTTCGTCTTTCACATTCACTTTTAGATCACTTCTCACATACAGACAGACACCACCACCCTTTGGTTTGACTCTGTCTTTACGAAAGAGAGTATACTCAGGAATATTGACAGCCCAGTCATGCGAAGAACAAAGCCAAGATTCAGCAATACCAACTTAATCATAATTTTTCTCACTCATTAAGGCTTCCAACTCCCCCATCTTGTTTGCTAGAATTCAAGCATTGGTGAATGGGCTCTTTAAACCATTGCTGCTTTTACTATCATTGTTTGCCAAATCATTTTGTTTTTCAGTACAACTAGTACTACACAATCCAATGTTTGTTTGTAACATGGGAAGCTCCTTACAATTATCCATAATGCTCCCCCCAACTATCCCCAATCCACCCTCCACTAGTGTCAGACCCCTGAGTTACCTTTCTGACACTTTATTTGACTGTCCCACCCCCCATGTCCTAGTTTAAATATCCCTCCACTGTTCCCCTAAATCTTTCCCCTAGCACAGCAGACCCCCTTTCATTTAGGTGCAAACCATCTCTGGCATACAGGTTGTACCCCAATGAAAAGTCAGCCCAGTGCTCTATAAACCCAAACCCTTCCCTTCTACAACAGGACTTAAGCCATGCGTTTAGCTGCCGAAGCTCCCTCTGCCTTTCCTGTGTTGCGCATGGCACAGGCAATATTCCAGAGAACATAGCTTTGGAGGTCCTTTTTCTTCAGCTTGAAACCTAATTCCCTAAACTGATTTCTAAGGATCCTCCATCTTCAATTTATATTGTCATTGGTTCCAACATGAACCAAGACAGCTGGATCCTGTCCAGCCCCTCCCAGTAGTTTGTCCACTCGGTCCACCACATGCCGAACCCTGGCACCAGGGAGACAGCAAACCATTCGGTGGAAGGGATCTGGGCGACAAACTATTCTATTAGTCCTCCTGATGATAGAATCCCCCTTGACAACCAATTGTCTTTTCCTTCCTGCGTTTCCCTCCCCACCACTACTAGATGTGCTGCTCTCCCGGCTGTTAGGGGTAGCAGTAACATCTAGAGTTGCCACCACTGGGTCTGCCACCTGATCATCTTCACATAACTTTGCAAACATGTTGGGGTGCTCAAACACAGGGCTGGCTTTCCTTTTCTGCGTGCCCCTACCACTCCCTCTAGTTACATAAACCCAACTCCCTACATGCTCATCCTGATTAACCTCACCACCCTCCACATCTAAGCCATTACCTGCGTGCTCAGTGAGCATGAGACCTCTGTCAAAGTGATCCAGTGATTTCAGTGCTGCAATGCTCTTCTCCAGCTCTACAATGCGAGATACCAGAAAGGCGACTTGCGCATATCTGTCACAGCGGTATTCACCTAGAAGCTGTTGCTCCATTTGTGCATAAATGTGGCAGACTGTGCGGTGAACCAAACTTTCCACCTTGCTACCACTCATTTTCCCAGTAACAATGTTAGTTTAATCCAGAAGTACATGTTAAAGATTCATTAACACTAATGTGTTTCATGTGTGGGTGCTCTGGGTTGCCATTTAGTTGTAGGTGCCACATTGCACAACAGTGTATTGCTGTATAGTGCATCTTAATTGTTCCAGCATACACTACATTTGTGTGTGATGGGTTGCATTTGGTACATTTTTTCTGGTAAAGCTTTTTAGCTTTAAAATGTAAAAAAAGAAAAATTTAAACTGGGGAGTTGGCTTACTTGTGTTTCCATAACATAAGCAGCCCATGTGACTTACATATATGGGTGAGGGGCCGAGCGGGAGATCAACCGATGAGTCTGCATAAAAAAAAAAACCCTGAAATAGGGCCTTATGGGAGTAGTGGGTGCAGAAAATGGAAAGAATACTATCATAAATTTCAGTTTACTTTTTTGGTGCTAAGTGATTCCTGGACTTACCACACACTTTCAAAGCATGCATGTTTTGACTTTTATTGGATAATTCTAAAGCTGCTTCACTGTCCAGCTATACAGTTTGAAGTTGAATGAACAGATATTGCAGCATGCATGTTTAGAGGAAGTGGGATCTGATAGTGAGCACTTACAATACCAGCCTGCATGGAAAACACAGAGCATGCTCAACTCCAGAAACTAGCAAATTAGTCCAGTACTATAATTAATAATACATCTTTTTTTTTTTTTTTTATTAAAAGTAGTGTACATAATTTTATTATGGCTTAGTCTTTTGCAGCCTGATACAGCAAAGGAGAAGCACAAAGCCAATTAAATGCAGTGCAGTGCAAGAAACGCTCTTAATAGGCGAGCACAATGACATAGAGACTAGCTCATTAATTAATTACATCTCTTTTCACTGTTCATTTACAGATAGGAATGGGGAGAAGACCGGGAAAAAGTGAGGGAAAAAATGTAAAAGTGAGTGTACAGCACAAAAAGATCAGGCTCCCTCCCCTGAAAGAAAGGGCCTTGCTTTATTTTCTAAAAAAAGAGGCTGACATGTTTTGTCACTTCAATAAAGGGGCTCTTTAGGTTTGTACATTGCTAATAATGTCCAAACTACAGTAAGCTGATAAACAGCACAGTTTACATTGTCCATCTACAATAAAAAACACAAAACACAGCTTTGTAGTTACAGGGAAGGAAACGTGATTGCTGAGTATGTATAGCTGAAATGTATCTCATTTGAAAACCATCATGTTCCTGTGTTTTTTTAACAAAACAACTCCACAGGCCTGCAATGCAATGGATCATAAGCCTGCTAATAAAAGAAGAAAGTTGAAATAAATGGCAAGAGAAAGGTACAATGATTGAATTCAGGACTAAGGTCATTATTCCCCTGTTTTTCGAAAGGGAATAAATAAAGCACTGACACAAATTTTACTTTTACTATTTTCTTGTTCCAGTGTGCATAAATCACTCACAACAGTGATAATTACAACTTTACAAATGTCACTTTCCACAGACACCCAGGATCATTTGCCTTTCTAACGATACCTCTTACTATTTTTCTTTCACACACAATGACATGGGAATCAAAGCAGCCCTAGTCACACAGTAAAAAGAGAACCCCGTGGACAGCAACAAAAGCTGATGCCAGAGAGAGTGAGAAAACTGGCAAAATCAGAGATGCTCCCTGGGGAAGCTGTTGACAAAAGAATCATAGTCGAAGAGGAGGGAATCAAAAAATCAAAAAGGTCAGGCTGCTAACAGTAGAGACCTTACTAAATAGATTTACTATGAAATGTATTTCCTGATATGCGGTCAGCATTATTTAAAAGAGAAATAAAAATATGTATTTCTATGATTTTACCTATACTGAACCAGGTATGCTTTCATTTAAATTTTCAGAAAAACTGGAGCCTTTCTTAAAGTGGAACTAAACCTGCTTTACTCAACTGTCTCCATTCTGTCAAAGGGCACTGCCACCTTCTTCTCAGCTTTTCTGACAGTTTCTTGGGGTAATCAAGCAGACAGGAGGCATAATTGGACATCGTCTGTCCATTTTAGCAATAATGACTTGCCTGATTGTGGAGTTTGAAAATTGAACTTTGGTTTTGTTTTAACTAGGGGGCCTGAAAAATAAGTAAGACTATGTACACACATAAGATTACAGTTGCTGTAAAAGATCTTTTCCAGTTACAGATGAACTAATGAGAACTGTACACACAGCACCCTGTTAAGAAATGCTCATCTGTCCGGGGACTCCGTGCTCTGCACCATCGCAATATAAAACACTGTTTGTTATGTCCAGCAATCTCATTTGCAGCAGCCAGGAGAACTAAGATAGCAGCAGACTTTGCTTCCCTTTAGTTGTGCAACCTGATGTATTTTTGGCATCCCCAGCATCCCTTGTTAGGCTGCGCACAGCTGAAGGGGATTCTAGAGGCTATTCAGCTCCTGACTCATTGCCCCTGATTCATCAATAAAATCCGCGCTCGCTGGAAGCGCGAAAGTACGCGGCCAGCGATCGCGGTTTACCACGGTCCAGACTCCAGTGTGCGCGTACACTCGCCTCCTCACTGCCAGCCGGATTCCTGCCTTCATAATAATGAATGCGCGATCGATCATCCGATTCTGCTTGATGAATCAGGGGCATTGTCCTCTCTGCTCCCAGTCACCAGTGCCTGTTAAAGAATTTAGCTGGGTTTATTTGTGCTGGAGAGATTCTGAGTGTTTTTCTGTTGCTGGCCTTTGCCTGTTCCTGACATTCTGCTTGAACTTTGCCTGTGACCCCGGCTCTGCTTGTGCCTTTTCTTTTGTACCTTGTTTGGTGGACTGATTTCCTGTGTTTAACTTTGGCTTGTTTCTGGATTCCCTGGTAATTCTGTACTGTGTATCTGTGGGCTCCTGGTCAGGGACCGGCCTATCCCCAGACACCATCCCTTACGCACTAAGTCCTGGTGGCAACCAAGTACTAAAGGAGATGCAACCAGTCTCCCAAGGCTGAGCGGGGGCTGCTATAGGTAAAGACTGTGGCATTAGATTGGGGGACTGGTGTCTGGAAAATACTGGTATTGACCAGGGCCTTATACACCCATTCTGTTCCAGAACAGAGGGGAGGAGGACGAGCGAGAAGCATGCGGCTGTCCTCTGCTCTATAGGAATGAACAGCGGTTGTTGCGGATCAGTCATTCCGCTGTGGTAGAATAATGAATGAAGTCGGGCAACCACTGTACACATCAGATTTTTGCACAAGAAAAGTAATCATCTAACATCCGTAAGGAGCCTAAGGCTTCCCATACAACTTCTGCTGGTATTGAGACATGACCGTTGCATACATTTGCTCTGCCTTCATACTATTAATTTTCTAGTTTCAGACTCCAGGTCAGAAATGTGCTGTGACCAAAAGTTGGAACTGGAAACCGTACGATGAAGGAACTGCATCCCAATGAGGTATTTCAAATCCTCTCTGAAATCCCTGTAAACGTTAAATTCAATAGGGTCACTTACACACCCTTTAGAGAATTTAATTGTATTAACTTCTTATTCCCCTTCTTCTATTAAGTTTTTTTATACTGATTTTGTTTACATTTATATGTAAAAATGTTACATGTTTTAGCACATTATTAAAAATGCCTTATTGCAGAAACATTAATTTTGTACCTTTATAAAACAGACAGATGTGTGGAATAGATTATATTTCCATTTGATAAAAAGCTACCCTAGTTCCCAAGTGTAAGAGGAAGTTATGGTAATGGAACCTGGCTCTGTTTTTCTTGCATACAAGTGCAGTTGTGCTGTGATGGGGTTGCAGCACAGTTCCTGGAAGTAACATGTCACTTCTAGCCATGTGATTGCTTTTCATCACCTAGAGAAATAATTGCATCACAACCTCAAATGCAAGGGCAAAGCATGAAAACGTGGTAATCTGCGGTGCGGTTGGCCCCTCCTGGGCGCAAAGCAGCAGTTGTTGAACAAGTTCAGCAAACAATTCCTATTTGACAGGTTATAACTAGTAGTATCCAATTACATTCAAATTGATTTTTTTGTATGGTTAAATTTGTTAAAGATGTTTTGCAGCTTGTTGTTCATGCCATTGTTCAGTTCCAACAAATGTTTAGAATATACCCCAGCATTTCTTGTCACACAGGTAACCCAGTGACAAAGAGTTTGGAAAGTGTCCAGGCAGATGTCTATTGTCCAAAAACATAGGGTGTGAAAGTTTATGGAACCAAAGAAAGTATTTAACTAAATAATACCATGCCTTGGTGCCAGGAAGTCTGCAACAGATTCAAATCGATTGATTTACATTAGCTGAAGGTATGCAGTCAAATTACCAAGGTGGATATATTGCAACAGCATCACAGTTTCAGTTACAGTTTGACATAGATGGCTTCATTAACCCCTTTTGCAAACCAAATGTCTTGTCTGTCTAAAAAGTACACCTAATATCCTCAAGTAAACGTCCCTTTTCCTTAAAATGTAGAAAGACTGCTATGTTTTGAGTTCTTGTAGTTTACTAGCTGAAATTTACCAGACATACTGTCATGACAGGTTGGTTTTAATACTGTAAATACTATAACATTATACACATCAGATGTTTGTACTGTAAAATGATTAAATTTATATCTTCCATGCATCCTCAAAATATACAATACATAAATATATGTTTTGCCTGGTTGCTTGGGCTTTAGGAGCATACAATGTATCTTGAGATATCAGGTAAACTTTTCTGTCAGCATAACTTTTCAACATTAAGCCTTGTATTATTTATTAGCATTTACAATGTTAACTATTTTCTTTGGATTGAAAACAAAAAAGGTGGCACATGTAGAATATAATTTAATCACAGATGCTCATGGTACTCTTTGTGGTAATGTGCAGGTACCATGGCAGTCTCTCTGATCTTATAGTAACACCTTCTGTATTACTGCTTTTACACACACCTTTTTTACGATTGTCTTCTCAACTTAGTTCTTGGTTGTGTGAAGCTTTAGGTTCTCTTATTTGGTCCTCGTCATGTTCTGAGTTGTACTTGTAAAAATGTAAGTAAACAGGAATACTAAAAGCCCAGGCACAATGACATACCTAATAATAAAAAAAAAAAGAAAAACACCCCCCAAAAAATTACTGTGCTTATGTCCTAAATCAATTTGCTCAGGATAAAGGAGTGACATAAACCTAGCAACATCTAATCTACGATATGCTGTACATTTCCAACCAAATTTGTATTGTTTAGTATAAACATTACTATGTAAATTTCCCTGTTTGTATCTGGATAGTTTGTTATTCTATCTTATTTGTTTATTTTACATGACTTTTAACAATACAATAAAAAAGCATATAATTCATGGTTTACTCCCCAGACTCGTTCTGACTTTGCCGCTAGCCATTGTGCTCTTTTGCTTTCTACTGTCTCATTTGACAAGATGATTTCTCTGTTCATCTGCTTCCTTTTCTTCCACCACGTATGTGTGAGTGACATGCTAAATATATCAAAATGTGGTATTTTTCTCTAAATATAAGTGGTGCACTGTAGGAACACTGATGTATGTATATATATATATATATATATATATATATATATATATTACAAAACATTTAGGACAGCTGTGAAAAAAATGCTTTTAAGTAAGAAGGATTTCACAAATTCCACAAAACATTCTAATTGTTTATACTTTTTGTCAATTTACAGAATGTAAAGTGAGGTAACAGAAGTAAAATGTAAATCATGTCAATATTTGGTGTAGCTAAGCAATTGTCTCCAAACCAGCATAATTTCTTATAGCCACGCTTGCATAAAGTAAGGGATTTTGTAGGATTATAGTCAGGACACAAGGTAGGTATACTTTATCAGCATGGTCCCTCCCTGGCAAAGATTTCAAAGCAGCCTGTGGTTTCAGGATCTGCTGTTCAAACTATTTTGAGGTGGCACAAAAAAACAAGCAATAATGAGGACCACAGATGCAGGGGTCGGCCAAGGAAATTTAGTGCAGCAGATGAAAGACACACCATGCTTACTTTCCTTCAAAATTGGAAGATGTCCAGAGGAGCCATCAGCTCAGAACTGGCGGAAACCTGTGGGACCTGGGTTCGTCCACCTACTGTTCAGAGAGGTCTGGCCATAAGAGGCCTCCATGGAAGAACTGCTGCCAAAAAACTATACCATATGGAAATATTGCCAAGCAACACAACTATACACTACCCCACAGACAGTTAATATGCAAGTTAGGGTCAAAAGGTTTGGAAAAGTCAATCTGTAAATGGATAGAGGACTGGCTTAAGGACCACATCCAGAGAGTAGTGAATAATGATTCATACTTTGGATGGTCCAAGGTTATTAGTGGTGTACCCCAGGGTTCAGTGTTGGGACTTTTACCGTTTAACATCTTTATAAATGATATGGAGTTTGAGATTAAAAGTACCATTTCTGTGTTTGTAGATGACACCAAGCTATGTAATGGAATTAGGTCCATTCAGGATGTCTATAATCTACAAGCAGACCTGGATGTACTGTTTGATTGGGCGGCCAAGAGGCAAATGGCATTTAATATAGATAAATGTAAAGTTATGCACTGGTAGGCTAACAACATGCATGCCTCCTACTGTCTAGGGGGAATACAGTTGGGGGAATCAGAAATGGCAAAGGATCTGGGGGTTCTGGTAGATCATAGACCTAATAACAGCATGCAATGCCAAGCTGCAATATCAAACACTAGCAAAATACTTGTATCTTACAATATTTGGTATAGATAAGATAGGTATCAAAAGAGGAATAGACTGCAGAGATGGAGACATAATCCTGCCCCTATACAAAGCATTGATCAGACCACATCTGGAATATGCAGTCCAGTTTTGGGCACCAGTTCACAAAAAGAACATTGTGGAATTGGAGTGAATGCAGAGAAGGGCAATTAAACTAATAAAAGGAATGGAGGAGCTCAGCTATGAGGAGAGATTAGCTGAACTGAATCTATTCTCCCTGGAGAAGAGACGTTTAAGGGGGAAATAGATCACCTTGTATAAATATAAAAATGGTCCATATGGAGAACTCCCTTCCCAATTATTCACTTTGACATCATTACAAAGAACAAGAGGGCACTCTTGCTCTCTGCCGGGTAAGAAAGCGATTCTTCACTGTAAGGTCTGTGAAAATGTGGAATCGGAAGTAGGTGGAAAAGGAAGTAGTTTCAGCAACTACTATAGATTGCTTAAAGAAAAAACTGGATGTTTTTCTAGAAGCACAGAATATAACTGGTTATTAAGGCTTTAAAGTAAAAAAAAACAGTGACTGTTGATCGAGGGAACATCTGATTGCTTCTGAAATCAGGAAGGAATTTTTTTCCCTCATTAAAGCAAATTGTACCAGGGTTTTTTTGCCTTCCTCTGGACCAACTGTGTCCATAGCGTTTTATGTATTTATATGAACCTATGTCTTTTTTCAACCTGACCCACTATGTACTTATTTGTAACTATGCACAAGACATTGGATTTGGGGTGCAGAATGTCTGTGGGTACTCTGGACTGATGAGTCAAAATGTGAAATCGTTGTCTGTATCAGAACACCGTGAGTTTGCTGAAGGGCTGTAGAGTGGTACAATAATAAGTGTCCACAAGGAACACTGAAGCATAGTGGGAGTTCCTTGCAAAGTTCTTTCAAAAACTGTGTGCAAGTGTACCTAAAAGAGTTAATGCTGTTTTGAAGGCAAAGGGTGGTTATCATTCTTATATAAAGTATTATATATATATATATATATATATATATATATATATATATACACTGTATTTTTCGGACCATTACACGCACTTTTTTTCCCCCAAGAAGTGGGGGGGAAATGGGGGGGTGTTTTATGGTCCGAATGCCCTCCTGCACTTCCAAGGAGGGCCCCAGCAAGCGGCTGCAGTTCCATCAAGCAAGGCATCTCCTATGCAGCATGGCCCCCTCTGTTCTGCAGCCTCCCCTGCCCGGAATACAAAAAACATAAAGCCGTACTCCTACATCATTGCTTAACTCTTTCCTTCTTTACTCCGCTCTTACCTGATAGTTTAGCGTGCCCCATGGTTCAACCGTGGCGAGATAACTGCCTCTTTCATTTTCACCATATTGTGAACCCCTGTACCAGATGCCTAATGTCATTTCAGGAGCTGAGAGACAAGTTTATGATTCCTCATACTTGCCTCTATGGGTACAGTCAAATACCGCATTATGCCCATTCCATTGCTAAAAATATGCCATTTACTTGTCATGTTCGCTCATAAGGCCCTATTGGGCAAAAGTTAATACCCTTCTTTCCTATTTTACAATGTAAAATAAATTTCCATGCAAAAAATTGTACCGCTTTTTGCACGGAAATACGGACAGAATTAAACCGCCGGGGGGGTTAATCTGACTTTTTTTTGGATTAAAGTTTTTTTTAATACTTTTTTAGTTGTTTTTTTCATGTGACCTCCTTTACAATCTCCCAGGATCTTTAACCTTGGGTGATCCAACAGACCTACAATTTAAGTAAATGGTGATTGTTTTTGAGCATTTCCTTTCTTTGAATTGTTGAAAGGCCAAAAACAGCACAATTGTTATATTAAAACTCAGGTGTTTGATGCGCATTGTTGTGCTCCAATGCAAACCCGCTATATGCGCGTGAACTGTGTTCCCCAGCAGTTCAAAAACGCCTGCCACTTTTGCGGAGAGGGCGCATCATCATTCGGGTAAGTTTTTCATTTAGGCACTGGAGCATCGATCCTCACATCTGGAAATGGCACTTGCAAGAGACCAGGATGGCATATTTAGGTGAGTATATCTTGCTTTAGAAAGTAGTAAAATAGTAGTAAAATAATATGTAGGGTGGGTTAGAGGCGGTTGGAAAGGAGGAGTGGGAAAGGGTTTTTTTTTTTTTATTCATCTAAAAATGAGGTCATGCAATACTTTAGTTTGGGTCTTGTCTATTCCTTCTTTATATTCAGTGGCCCCTTCCTCTAGATGTACATGGAACTACCTCCTTTACATAAAAACTAGCTATTGGCTTTTCAAAGTAAGTCTTTTATCTGAATGAACCTAAACACCAACATTAAAGATGACAATATGAGAAGACAGCTGGGGATTATTGAGTGGAAGCGCCATTTCATTGGTAAAAAAGAAAGAGACATTCATTCACAAGGTTGGAAATGTATAGATCTTCTAGGTGGGTTGGGGTATTAGTGATGAATGTTTGGGAGAATTTTGGATTTTGCTTGAAGATGGCTTCAACTAATCATTTGCACCTGTGATATATTATCAATTTTGTCTAATCTGCTGGCCAATCAGAAAATAGCTTCTTGACCAGCCCTGGCTATTTAGCTAGCTCACACACTTCACTCAGTGTTCGTGCAATGTGCCTTCATTGTGCCGAGCCCCTACTTCTGTTGAGCTAGGTAAATAGTTACATAGTAGGTTAGGTTGAAAAAACAACTTTCCCAAGTCCATCAAGTTCAACCACTAGGGAAAGACATATACAACATAGCTGGTCCAGAGGAAGGCAAAAAAAACCCTGGTACAATTTGCTTCAACACGGGAAAAAAATCCTTCCTGATTCCATGAGGAAATCGGATGTTCCCTGGATCAACAGTCACTGTTACTTTTACTTTAAACCCTTAATACCCAGTTATATTCTGTGCTTCTAGAAACGCATCCAGCTTTCTCTTAAGGCAATCTACAGTATTTGCTGAAACTACTTCCTGAGGGTGCCGATTCCACATTTTCACAGACCATACGGTGAAGAATACCTTCCTTATCCAGAGCTTATACTTCTTTTACGCCAGACGCAAAGAGTGTCCTCTTGGGAATAACTGGGAAAGGAGTTCTCTATATGGAACATTTATTTATTTACACAGGGTGATCATATCCCCCCCTTATACATCTCTTCTCAAGGGAGAATAGGTTCAGTTGAGCTATTCTCTCCTCATAGCTGAGCTCCTCCATTCCTTTTATTAGTTTAGTTGCCCTTCTCTGCACTCCCTCCAATTCCACAATGTTCTTTTTGTGAACTGGTGCCCAAAACTGGACTGCATATTCCAGATGTGGTCTGACCAATGCTTTGTACAGGGGCAGGAATATGTCTCCATCTCTACAGTGTATTCCTGTTCACCTGGTGCTCAAAGCATACCTAAACTAAGAATTTTTACTTTACATAAAAGGGTAGACAACCCCTTATTGTAAAGTAAAATTTCTGTTGTTTTTTTTTGTTTTGTTTTTTAAGCGCAGCACCACCCCCTAATTCTTGGGTGCTCCTTCTGCACATGCCCGAGCCCAAGCATTTTGGGCATGCGCAAAATAAGCCTTTCGTGAAAAGGGGGAAAAAATGCCCATCTCAGGCATGCGCAATAAGATCGGCAAGTTTTTTTCCAACCTACGTCACCTGATCTCGTGCCTGAAGGAGAACCCGGAAGAACAGGCGAAGATGGCCGAAGACGGATGTCGGGACGACGTAGGACCCGATGGAAGAGACCTCCGGATGGATCAGACTGCCCTGTGGGATTAAAGGTAAGTGTATTTTTGCATTTCGGGGGATTTTGAGTTTAGTTCCCCTTTAATTCAGTGTTTCCTCTGTCCAGCTCCTATGTTAACCCCTCGTTGTCCAGTCTGTTGGTTCCCAGCCAACTTCCCCATGCTGTTTCAGTGTTCCTGTCTGTCTGTGGATATCCCTGAGTCACCTGTGCCTCCTATTGCTTCCAGTGTCTCCTGTGTTCCCCCAGTGGCCCCTGTGTCGCTTGTGTCTGCCTGGCAGTTGACCCCTGGCATGTGGCATGACCTTTCTAGCTTGCTGCCTGCCTTGACCCCGGCCTTCCTCGACAATCCTTCTTGGTGTGCCCAAGGACCGCAACCTGGTAGTAACCAGCGGCGCAACATCCTTACCATTAGAGGCTCTGGAGAAGACCTGGTTACTCTGCGTCTCAAGACTCTGTGCCTTGGCCCTTCTCAGGGCTCACACCACCTTCGTTCAAGCCGTAGCACCCCCTAGTGGTCCTGTCCCTCCATGCGTGTCAGGGAAAGCACATATCAAAGGAAAAAGCATAAAAACATTCAACCAGTCAGCCTATGGACTATATTTAAGTCCAATTTTTCAGGCACAACAAATACTAGATGTAGGTCTCAATTCATTGATCTCAACGCATTTCGTGGGTCCTTGGCTGCTTCATCAAGAGTTATCAAGATCTATAAACATATTACAATAATCGATATCCTTAGCATAAAATTGTATGCTCTTTTAACTACAATACACGTGACTTACATTTGTATACGTACAAAAATAGATTCCCAGATGACCAAGGATATTCAAAAATAGCTCCACAAACACAAAGTCGCAGCATGGGGGGGAAGGTAGTCCACATCAGCTAGGTGCAACCAAATTATAAACAGAGGAAGAAACCAGCTATTTGAGTGGGCACACAAATGTAAAACAATGTAAAAAATCTAAACACATATAAATTAAAATAATAAAAACAATATATTAAATAATATTAATCAAAAATGATGAATCAATCTAAAATAAAAGTATCATCCAAACAACTTTTCTCAGTATTAGCTTTAAGCAGAGCATGTGTTGTGTTTTCCATTTATAGATAAAATCTTATGTAAGAATGCAAAAACAAAAATTAATTCAACTTACAAAACAACTTCTAAAAGAATGTTCCTTCAGTGAGTTTGGAAGTTTCTGTAGGAACATGTTCTCGTCTATGCTGTTTACTATACTCTGAACCATAATGACTGTAATGACTGACTATTCATCCTTTGTATGTTGCTGCCATTATTACCTAGCTAAGAAGCAAAGAGGCTTCACAAAATCCATTTATGGATTCTTCTTGTTTTGTATTCATAGGTACTGCTAGGTGATTACTGTTAGCCTGTTTATATAACGTTAATGACAGAAAATTACATTTACAACAGAAACATGTGTCTTACAGCAAAGACTGTTGATTTAAAAAAGCACACAGGGAGGCCCTTGAGCCTGCGAGAGGGGAGCTAGGCGTGGGCCAACATGACTGTGGGGGGAAGGCCAAAGGTCATGTGATGGTGTGAGTGGTAAGGTCAATTATGATTTAAATTGATTGGTCATTAATATGACAATGGGTGGGGGTCATAAAAGTTTATAAAAGAATAGGGGACAAAAAGGAACAGATGTGACAGGAATTTGAGGAGATTGAAAGTGACAGCAGGACAATAGCAGGTACTTACCTCATGTAGGGTGTTGGAGCCTTGTGGGCCCAGTTGTGGACTGCTGCACTTGACAAAGGCCCAGGATGGTTGGAAGGACAGCTGGCTACCATTGTGAGGGGGGTAGCTGGTCCAGGGGTGGTGGAAACAGCGGATAGGGCACTGCCTCTGAGAACTTGGCCTCCGGTGTGCCTGAGCCCGGAAATACAGAGGGCCCAGCATCACATTGGGAGCCCCGTAAGGGACCCTCCAGGTCACTCCGCAAGGCAGTAGGCCACCAGTGTTGCGGGGGGTGCTGGGAGGAATGTGTGTGCTCCCAGACCTTCACAGAGATGGTAGCAAGCGGCCTCACCCTTGCAAGTAAGCAATATGGAAGCTGGTGTGGTGGAGACTCGGCCAGGAGTGATGGCTGTAGCTGGCGCCAGCCTGTCCCCCGATGTGGCCAGCGGCCCTTCCAGAAGTATGAGCGAGCAGAGATGTATTGGAACGGCCAGGCTGGCCTGTTACTTACCTTACTTTCATCAGGAGCAGGGAAGAAGATCCTAGAGCTGTGCAGGGGACTGTATTTTGTGGGTAGGTGTCTTCCGATGGGATGCTCTGTGTCCTGCTCTCTATTTGAACAGTTTAGCACTTTTCTGGAATAGGTAGTGCGTGACCTGGCGGGTGTTGACTCAATGTTGCATTATTTGGATGATTTTTTGTGCGTGGGTCCCTCAGGGTCGCCGGTTTGTCACACCTTGCTGGGAACACTTCAATTTGTCGCAGACAGGTTTGGTGTTCCATTGGCGCCGGAAAAAATGGAGCGGCCTGTAACTATGATGTCATTCCTGGATATTGAAATTGACACAGTAGCCATGGAATGCGGGTTGCCGCCGGATAAGCTAGACAGTCTTAAACGAGAATTGAATGTAGCGGTGGGGGCAAAGAAATTGCATTTGCTCCAATTGCAGTCTTTGTTGAGAAAACTTAACTTTGCTTGCAGGATCATGTCTATGGGTAGGATTTTTGGTAGAAGATTTGCGGCAGCAACAGCAGGAGTTAAATGTGCAGATCATTTTGTGCAGCTCACAAAGGAATTGAAGTTGATTTGCGGGTGTGGGAAAAGTTTTTGGCAGAATGTAATGGTAGGGCACTGTGGATGAATAGTCCGGTAAGTACAGCAGACCGGGATTTGTTTACAGATGCCGTGGGTTTCATGGGTTATGGAGTCTGTTGGCAAGGGGCCTGCAGTGCGGGCCCTTGGCCGGCAGAGTGGGTGGAGGAGGGTTTGGTAAACAACCTGGTATTGTTAGAATTATTCCCTAGTTTTTTGTATAGACTTTCGTTTGTATTTTATGTTTAGTTTACAGACAGAGCCGTGTTTGATCTGGATCGTGGGACACTCCTATGTATGCTGGGGGGCCAGGAGAGTGGAAGTCAGACTAGACTGTTGTCATTTAGGAGTGCCAAGATGAGGAGGGCATACTCCGTTGGATTGGGATTCCGGGTATGTTGTGCTGCAGAGTATTGTCTGAGATTCACAAGTTCGCCAGGTTAGACAGGTGGCCTAATAACGTGCTTCTTTCTGCTGGTGGCAACGATTTGAGGATCAGGTCCATGAGGGAACTTATCCATGACATAAAATAGGGTTTCCTTCACTTGTGGGTGGCGTTTTCTGAGCACATTGTGGTGTGGTCAGAAATTGTGGCCAGGACAAGATTGCGATGGGCTAGGTCTGTGGTGAGTTTGAACAAGGCAAGGGCAAAAGTTAATAGGGAACTGGGTAGATTTATTGCCAGGAATGGGGGGAACAAAAGTAAGGCACAGGGATTTAGAGGTGGATTACCAACAATTTTTGCAAGAGGATGGCATTCATCTGAACGCAGTAGGAATTGATCTTTGGTTTCTTGGTTTGCAGGATTGGATTCAAAGGGCCCTGCGGGTGTGGAGGAGCACACAAGGGTAAGGGGTTATTGTTGTTGTGGGGTTAATAGCAGGAGGGTAGGCGTAATTTATATAGTTCCAGAGGCGACGGAGTGGCGCCTGGGAGCAGTTATATATATATCAATTGGAACGCAGATCCAGGATTAATGGTTTAAAAGGGGTTAAGGATGGTTGAGGACCTTCCACTTGACGATGGTGATATCTGCTTGGTATTTATTGTTGATATTTATTGTTAGTAACAAAATGTTAAAAGATGTTAAAAAATATGTTTAACAAAATGCATTTAATAAACGTCCGGAAGGCCAATTTTCAGCATACCTGAAGAGTGTGTAGTTATTTAGGGTTAAATGGGGATGGGGGTGAATGGGAAGTATTATTGTAATGTGTGGAGAAAGGCTCTTTCATGCCACATGTCATGTCATACATCACCAAAATAGCTACCATTTTAGGTGTTTGGATACTGTCATGGGAGTGTCAACTGGGCCCCATTGCAAAATATGATTCAATACCACCAAAATGCTCTTCTTGTTGATACCTACTATACTAATATACCACATAATAAACATGTATATAAAAATCATGGTAATGCTTCCTGTCATGCATTGAATGGACACACATTACTGATAGGGGACTAAACTGGTTACCCTTTGGGCAATGAATGTGTTTTGTGCTTGGTATTCTGCCCTAGCCTGAAAATGTTAGCTAACGTGGAAATAAACGTGTTGGCTTTGGTGTAGTGCATTGAAGTTAATTGAGCAAAATTAAAATTTTATACATAGGTGATTTTTTTTTGGCAGGAGAATTTGGTACAGTATATTTATCAGCATACTACTTGTAGTATTGTTCTTTGTATGAACGACCCTCCTCTATACAGAGCTTGGACACCTTTCCTTCCAGTAAAATTACACAGGTGAATAAGCTTTTTTCCTGCCTTTTTCTGTTATATTGTTTATATTACTATTGTTTTTGTATATTTGAAAAAATCAATAAATCATTTATAAAGAAGAAAAGTACTGGTAAGAAAACTAAAGGAGGAAGAAGTTTTATAAAAATGTTTAGCCAGAACCCTGCTTAGCTATAAAATTGGCACCAATAACATCAATGATTTGATAATATTTTTTAAATAAATGTTGAGCAGGACACCCTATAATGTAGGTATTTGCTTGATTTTATTACATTTCAGTGTAACCTCAACAAAGATTCCTACCAATTACCCATTCTTTATGGCCAGTCCACAATGTCACACTTTATTTCCATGAGATGATGTAGGCATTTTTCATTTCATGCACATTTCTATTATGGTCCAGAGTCCCCAATTTTGGATCCATTCCCACCTTTGGTTTGATTATGGTTCTGATGATTATGGTTGGTTTTAGTCACATCCTGCCCTATTTTAAGCTGTTCCACACTTTTAATCCAGAGTTATCTTTTTGTTGTTTCTCTTTTGGTGATGATGAGGTGATATCTCAGGGTCACATCATGCTGTGACACCATAACTTTATCGTACACCATGTGGCAAAGCTAAGACAGCCACCCTTTGGAAGTTCCAAAAGCCAGGTGGTATAATGAGGTGGTAAGTAGGACTACTTATGAAATTTTTTCATGTATTTCCATCTATTTTTGATAAAAGGTGTTTTCGGGGATATGCTGGGTATGTTTTAAAAGACAGTAAAATCATTATTTAACAGTCCTTGTCATGAGGTTCCCTTTTCTTTTGCTTTAATAAAATGGACCTGTCTAGTTCTAAAACTTCTTTGCAAGAACAGCTTACAGATCTGTCGCATACCAATTGTCTTTAAATTGTGAAGTCAGATGTTCTGCATCCTGTTTGTAATCATCCACCTTACTGCAGTTTCTGCACAAATGTCTATACTGTCTCTTGGGAACATTTAAAAGCCAGTATCCCAGGTGACAGCTGTCAGATGAAATTAGGTTGTTTGTGACTTTTTTTATGTCTTTGTGTGTATTTTTATTGCCTTAAATTAAGATGTAGAGGATAGGGATAGTTAAGACAGTAGGGATGATGGCTACTTGTAAGGGTAAATTATATGTAAAAATTGTCATATAGCTGGTCCAATATGTGTCCAATATTTCCTGGGTGAAAACCAACTGCTTTATATCCATTATTTATGTTCAGTAATGATATAGCGAGAGTTATCCATGTCAAACATAAACCTAAAATAGGCTTCTCACTTTTAGTGAATATGTGAATATGTGAGTATATGATTTCTTTGGGGCATAAAAATTCAGCCAGGATCTAAACAGCTAAACAGGACCCAGCTTATTGGTAAAATGGAGGAAATACAGAATCATTACTTTTTGCATGACCCCTTTTAGTCAGTGGGAACTTAAGTATGAAATGGATTGCATTACAGCAGCAACAGATTCAAGACTCGGCCCCCCTTTAAGACATGGGCAAAAAAAGTGAAACATGTCAGGTACATGTGGCAACAGACTTTGCAGTCATGACAGCAGCAGTGTTTCCAGTAATAGGCGCCCTCAAAAAATGCGGAAAACTTAAATCTAGTTGGACAGCAGTTTTGTGACAGCAACTTTTCTAGGCCTTGGCTCCCCCAAAACATGGGGACATAGACAAGAGAAGAAAAATTGTCAGGTACCTTTGGGAGCATTGTTTGTGTCTGTTCTGAATTTATAAAATGATAGTACCTAATTTCTGCAATGTTTTGTTTTAATTTTGGAGAAGCCGTCCTAAATATAAACCTCTATAAATCATATTCAGGATGCTGGAAATTGTAGTTTAAATCTAAACTAAATAAATATAAATAAATATATATATATATATATATATATATATATATACAAAGTTGGTTTCAGTTGTCTTTCATATTTGCCCAGAGCGCAGCTTTAGGAGCGCATAGCCCTTCAGATTTGGGGCTATGCTGGTCATGTGATTTTCTCTCCTCAACACAGTCATGTGATTTATTCTTCCTAAAGACCACCGAGAATTAATGACCTTACATAGCATGTTTCAAGCAGACCAAAATACAAATTCATCTCTTCAATGAATTTTGAAATATTAGTGTGCTATAAGAACTTAAAAGAACCTAAACACTTCAAAGTTAAACAAAACTTTTTGCATGAAGTGTATTTCAGAGAATGATGTATTTTTTTCTGAGTAGCAGGGAGTGTAAAATGTCGGGCAAGGTAAACAAATAGATGTACTGCGCACCATTATTTCCTCTCTGTATCAAACAAATGTCATCATGTCTAATCCCCAGGGGAATTAAAGCTTGGTGCCAAACAGCAGAAACAAACATTTAATATGACAGAAAATGCATTGAACCAAAATATGAAGAGACAATTTAATAGGATTAAAAATAGATGGCCTAAGGACACCAAGCAGGGAAATAAGCACGCTAATGCTTAAATCAATGTCCATCATGTTATTGGCTTTACTTGGAGATTTGTAGACACATTTGTGCTAGTGTTTGCTTCCGCATGCCTTGGCATCATACAGAGCAATGGTTGATTTTATTTTCAGCTGGAATCGTTTTTTAAGTGTTTATCCTTAGCTAATTAGTTAACTCGCATTGATTTTATAGAATATGAACTTGTTTTACAGCTAAGATTATAGAACAACTTGAGTATTTAAAGTGCAAATATGATTGTTTTTTAGAGAAAAAGGAAAGTAAAAAAAGAACAAATCAATATAGACTCAATTTACACAATCTTAGGAGATGCTCATCTGTCCGGTGACTCCGTGCTGTGTGCCATCGCAGTATAAAACCGTTTATTTTGTTTAGCGATGTCATTTGCAGCAGCCAGGAGAACTAAGATAGCAGCAGCTCCTGCTTTCCTTTAGTTATGCAGCCTGATGTATTTTATGGCATCCTCACCATCCATTGTTAGGCTGTGCACAGCTGAAGGGGATTCTAGAGGCTGATCAGCACCTGATTCAGTCCTGCACTCCTATTGGCTGCTGGGACTTTAAAGCCTCTCTGCTCCCAGTCACCAGTGCCTGTTGTAGCATATAGCTGGGCTATCCTGTGCTGAAGTGTGGTTTCGTCAGATTTACTGTTGCCTGTTGCTGACCTTGACACTGTTCCTGACCTATCGTTTGTATGCAGTCTGGATCGACTTTTTTACCTGTGACCCCGACTCTGCTTGTGTTTTGCTCTTGTGTACTTTGTTTGGTGGACGTATATTCTGTGTATGACCTTTGCTCCATATTCTGAACTTGGCTTTGTTGGAATCTTGGTACTGCTTGTCCAGTGAGGACTGGTGCTAACCAGGGCCTTACAAACAATTTTTAATATTTCCATCATATATAAATACAGGCCATTATTATTTTGATTAATCATATAGTGGCTAATTGTATACATGCTGTAACGATACGATCAAGGATAATGTACACATGCTAGATACGATCGTTTCAGCAATGCAGGAAGTTACGTGTACCAGAGGAAGTGACGTACAGGAAATACCGGTTCTGACTTTTATTACAAAAAGAATGTGTGTACGAACAATTGGTCATTTTTGTCAAGGAACGTTCATCCTGCATCAGGGTTTACCTTTCCTCAGCCAATCACAGAGCACTAGAGGTGATAAATGGAAAGACTTGTCCTCATTTAACCTCTAGTGCCCAGGGATCCCACACTGACAGGAGGATTCTCACGGCTGTGCAGCCATGGGAATCATCCTGTCATTGTGGGATAACCTGTAAAAAAATAAAAGTTAGTTACACAAATCACACACATTCAATAAATTACTTTAATATTAAAGCCTCTTTTTTTAACACATTTTTACACACAAATTTGCAAAGTCGAATCCCGTGTTTTTTGAGTCGGGTCTATCCAAATTCCAACAGACATATTCGGGTCGAATTTAAGGCCAACCCAAATTCGAACACCAAACTACACATGTGTACGTATCAAAATTTGCAAATGTCTGTTATGGATTTAATTGACCATGTTGATAATGTTGTATCTGTTATATGTTAATATTGTGTTTTTATTTAAAAAAAATTTTTTAAAGTTTTTTAAAAAAGCTGTAAATATCACATTTGCTGACTTTGAAAATACCTATAGAAAACAAATTTAAAGCTTCACTCCCCGGACAGCTACACTGTACTGATTGCTCCTGTGGCCCTAGCAGAGCTGTGGCACGTGTTCTGAACGCTATGAGGAGAATCATATTTCATACTGGGATAACTTGTAAAAAAATAAATACAGTTAAACACCAATCACATACATATAATAAAAATACTTTAACATTAAAGGCTTGCCTCACTATTTATAGATATTTTAAACCCTATCAGGGAATATGCTCAGGCTAAACTCTGGGGAAATATTCAGTGTAGACTAAGCATAATACATAATTAGCCAACACAAAAATACTGGGGTAGGAAAAGAAATAAGTGTGTTAATTGTTTGCATTGTGTCACATGTTAATTTGCATTGTAATAATCCAGCCCAATGATTTGAATGACTGCTAATCCCCTAAAGCACAATCATTAGACTTTTCACCACAGCACACCATCATGCATGTTATGTGCGTCAATGTATTTTGTGATGCACTGCAACACAGATGCGTTGGGGGTGTTTCAGGATGTTATTTAAAATTTCCTCTGACAAGCATTTCTGCTATGAGCTTTAAATGGCATTTTACTGCCATTGCCATGTCACCTAGATCTGAAAGGGCTCTTTATTTTTCTGGTCCTATTAAAGTCTTTAGATTTGAAAAGAGGCTATCAATAGTTTTTTTCTGTATGATGAAATTGCAGTAACGTGCTTTTCTGGGAGACTGATCTCCCAATTGCACTTGAAAGTAATATGAAACAAACAAAGGGATCAGTTTCTTGAGGTTTTAATAGTGATAAAACAGACCATGTTGACAGACTATTAATTTCAACAGTCTAATACAATTATATGGAGTTGTAACATAAGTTATGCCTTTGACTGTAAAAGCCTTTCATGTGTAGATATCCAAACACCCTGCTGCTAGTTGCTGCCATCTTGGATGTAATATCAGCTTCCTCACTCTATGGCAACTTTCAAAACTTTTTAACATGAGGGTACCTTTAAAATAACTTTCAGGTCCTTGGCGAAACTTTGCTCTAATTACTGTATCCACCAGGTACAGTACATTCGTTTGGTGGTCATTTGGAAAAATGTCTATTACATTGCTAGACATTTGAGAGAATATCATCCTAACACATAGCCATGAAGATTAATGGTGTTACTGAAACTGACCTGAGGGGCACAAATTGCTCATTGCTAAAGGAACCCCTAGCAACCTCTAACAAAAAATTGCTTTATGGAAATCCATTTTTCCCTTTCCCCGGAATTACATAAAAAGTTATGTAGGAAGTTGAGGGGTGAAGGATTTACATGAAAGGCTAGGATGTGCAAAGAAGTAAAAATTTTGGAAAAGAAAAAAACACAGCAAGTTAGCATTGTAAATACTTCATTGTCATGTGCTTTTAACTTCACTTCACAGCAGGGTCTACATAATTTATTAAAGACTGTCCCTGTAGCCTTTCCTGCTCTACCTAATCTTTGCATTTATACCTGTGTGTCAATAGGATGGTTTTCTCAAACTCCCAGACCCAAACAAATAGCAATACATTAGGAGACATCTACAGTTTTATTAGGAGTATCACTTTTAAAAAATATATTTAATGGGCTTGCAAACAGGGTTTTGCCTAATCTTGGTTATTGGTAAAATAGGACATAGCCTTACGCCTAAAGTAGTGGAGCACTGCTCTGTATCAATAAAAATCTTATAATGTGCAATTGTGCAGTCTCGCTACCTTGTTTTTTTACTCAGAGCCATTCGCTAAAATTAAATGAGTTCTCATGCAGTGACTTGAAAATTAAATCAGAAAAGAAAATATGTCTGGTAATAGCTTAAAATGTAGCATATTCTCCATATGTTCAGCAATGGATAAATGATAGAGAGTGGTTAACAGCCTTGAAATAGAATTTGTCTGTTTCTAAAATGTTAACATAAGGTACAAGCAAAAAACCACATGGCAAGTAGCGACCAAATGTATTTGTTGAAAAAATGGATCTTAATTACACTGGTCAACAAACATTTTCTTGCCAAACAGAATAAAGTCATTTTAGGTTATGTTTAATGCACACATTCCAAATATGGTATTGGTTTTGCTAAATTGGCTCTAGTTTTTGAAATAATGACCTCAATAAAAACCTAATTAAAAACTAAAGAAAAATGAAAATTATACTAGATATGCCTATGTATACAACATAACATTTTTGGAATACTTAATGTGAATATATTCTATATTTAGTATATTTACAGAACTAATCACAAAGAAGTCATTGAAAAACTCAGTTTGTATAATTTCCTTTTATGCTAATGATCAGGACAATCACGTTAAAGGCTCCAGCAGTAGTCTGCCATCATGTGTCTATCCTATCTGCCCTGATACCTTTCTTCCATCACCTTTATATCTTGATGGAACCTCTCCCCTTGTTCCTTACTGAAATTGCCAAGGTTTTCTAGAATTTTTTGCAAATGGCTATGAAGATAGTGTACCTTTATAGTCATAGTAGTACCCACATTTTTAAAGTTTAAGATCAACATTTTTTACCAGTTCTTCATAATTGTGTGCTTTATGGTTACCCAAGAAGTTCCTGACAACTATGACGTAACTGTGCCAGGCAGAAGCTTCAGTATCAGTCATGTAACTTGTGAAATCACTTACCAGTTTCCGAATCTGGGGTCCATCAAAGATTCCTGCTTTTATTTATTCAGTACTCAATCCAGGGAAGAATCTACAAATGTAATTGAAGCACTCACCGTCCTTGTTCAGAGCTCTAACAAATTGCTTCAATAATCCCAACTTTATGTGTAGTGGAGGGAGAATGATTTTTTTATTTGTCAACCACTGGCTCTTTAATGATGTTCACTCCACCTTTTTTCATGTTTTCCCATGGAAGCCATGTCACTTTTTTCCAGTGATCCTGCTTTGCTCTACTATCCCACAAGCAGATGAAACATGGGTACTTTGTATATTCACTTTTCTGTCCAAGTAGGAAGTTCACCATTTTTAAATCAAAATATATTGGATCATTGGTGTTCATGATAGCAAAGCTTTTGTAAGTAAATTTTTTATATTTTCATATTCTTCTTTTAGTTTTGTTGAGTGACCAATTGGAATTGATGCATAGCAGTTGCCATTATGCAGTAAAACAGATTTCAGACTTCGAGTGGAACTGTCTATGAAAAGCCGCCAGTCTTCTGCTCAGTATTCTGGTATTCCCGTATGGGCTAGTAGTCCAGAGATGTTACAACAGTACACAAAGTCTCCATCTTCACTGAAATATGGTAGGAGTGTCACCTCTCTTGTCCTATAAACCCTTATTTTAACTTCCGGTCTCAGACAGTTCTTTCCTTTTAGCCTGGATGCTCAGAAGTTCAGATGCTTGTTTTGACAGACTTAGGTCATGTATTAAATCATTGAGCTCTTCTTTGGAGAACTGCTGGTTTGATGAAACCCTTCTTTCATATTCACTTCCACAGCTCACTCCTGGATTACACTCCAAACCCTGTATATCCTCCATGTCGGATACAGGAATATCAGGGAGTGTACTGAACACTGGTATGGGAACATCAGCATCATGCGGCACAGGTCGTCTTGCTGATTCCAAATCAGGGTACCCCTACTAGTTTTTCTTATAACGATTGAAAACGTTTACATTTACAGCACAAAAATAACAATCAATATGATGATTTTTGGGCTCTTGCCATACCATAGGTACACCAAATTTCAAACTTTTCAGTTTTCTAATTTTCCACTGACGCTCTACACAAGTTTTGCATACCATATAGGGAGCTCATTAATTATCTTGGCCCCCCAGTTAAATACCGAAATATGCAAGATAAGCTTGTTTCACAAATTCTGTAATGTTTCATCTCTGTTTTTGCTGAGAATATTCACCACAAATGTAGCA
Organism: Pyxicephalus adspersus; assembly: GCF_032062135.1. NCBI lineage: Eukaryota > Metazoa > Chordata > Amphibia > Anura > Pyxicephalidae > Pyxicephalus > Pyxicephalus adspersus. Next base: position 66,802,256 of record NC_092859.1, read on the forward strand.
AAATACATTAGGGTCATTTAAACAACGTCTTCTTGAAGAACTAATATTTCTGTAAAAAAAAGAAAATGTATGAATAAAAAAAAGGCAAATAAAAGTTTCATGAAAATAATGCTACTTTTAATATATAAAATGCAAAACATCAGTGTAAATAAAGATTTATATTATTGTGCAGTGTTAACATTTGTTGTTGGTAAAATCATCTATTCCGATTCCTGTATCACAAGAACTAGAGCCAATTCAATTAAACGGATGTCATTCAGCAGACCTGAAATGCACTAAATATGTTGAAAAATACTTGACAAGTGAAAAAAACATTTGTTTTGTTGAGCTGTGTTATATTTCATATATTTCCTAATATGGAGTACTGAAAGCTTAACAAAAAAATAGAGTTATTTTTCCTATGGAAAATGTGCTTTACAACTACAAAAGCATAATGTTTTAACAATGTCTTTTAAAAATTGTAAAGCCCAACTCTAGCTTTAAAATAAAACTAAAACAGTTGTTGAGCTGGTACTTTACAAAACTAAAAAATCAGCTTTTACTACAATGTTCACATCTTCCCCAATGCTGTCCCCCACAGAATGTTTGTTATCCAGTGGCAAATGTCTTCTGAATTAGTTGAATTATGTCCAGTGTTATTCATCTAACTTTATGTGAGCCCAGCCTATAATGAGGACACACTCATTGCTCACACAATCATTGCTGGCCTTGACTTACTGAACTGATGTTCATCAGTAAGGACCTTCGACTACTGACATAGACAATTGACAAAAACCCACCTTCTGAGGGTACATCATCAAGTTGTTCTGGACTTCCATGAAAGTTTTCAAGCATTCAGGCCCTGTCCACTGCAGGAGGAGGAAAAAAAGGAAAAGTGACCAGTGATGTCATGTAAGTGGACAAAATACCCATGTAAAACAATGTATGTATATATAATAGAACAACTAAAGCAGTAGTAATAGTAGGGGGCCTGCAGGAGTTTTATGTCTTCCCCCTTCCCCTCAGTTAAAATAACTACATTTGGCTTTTATTTTATGTATGAATCTATACATATTGACTGTATATATATTGAATTGAATGTACACAATACATTATGAGATCCTTGACACATCATCAATGACCATTTACAATGCAGTACAAAGAAAATTATTTTATACATATACTTAGCCCAGACATCAATTAGACTTGATCATTAAAGAAGCAAAGTTAAAAATAAGATCACGTCTGATTGATTGTCATGGCTTATTGTACATTGCACATAGAATTTATGGACTTTACCATACTGCTAGAGAAAGTTGTTTCTAGCAGGGAGCAGCCTGATGGTCTTGTAGTTACTCTAATGAATTCCCATTTGAGGCAATTAATGTAATGCCTGAACCTCAGCAGTACGAATAAGGATCCTCTCTTATTAAAAGCATGTGTCTTTTACATTAGTGAACTGTACATTGCCTAACTGGGGCAAAAATATAGGTTACATGTGAAGCAGGCATGGTAAGCAGCCTTTACTTGCCTTCCGCCTGCTTTCATTTTGTTACATTTCTCTGTCAAAGCAACCCAGCGTCATTGTGGACTTTTTAAACTGGATTAAAGAAACACCAGGCTAGATAACCCATACCTAATAATATAATTTTCTCGGGCTCCAGGAAGTGAATGTGGCCACATGGAGCTAATCAGGCCTTGCTAAATGCAGTGACAACATACGTGCTAATGGGAGGAATAAGCAGAGTTAATGTTGTTTTGGTGTTTTGAAGCTTTTTCCTTGTCCTACCACCAGGCTGATGATAACATCATTGTATTATTTATAGCTCAATCAAATGACCTATATGTATTACTGCAAGGTTTTTACCATAATGTTTGCGGCAATAAGGGTTAAATTACTCAGAGAAGCAGCACTCTGGGAAGTCAGACCCTCAGTCTCCAGCGGCCCAGCATTACCCTGCACCCTGCAAAGTGCAATTGCCTGAAGTCCAATTAACCTTGCTATCTGTAAAGGTGACATTCTTCCACTGGCCAGCAATGAAAAAACCTTCTTTTCCCCACTGACCACCAAGCGAATGTACTTTGAGCTGGGGATATCGTAGTTACGGAAGCCCTAGGTCCTGAAAGTTATTTCAAGGGTTCCCCCATGGTAAAATGTTAAGAAGGGTTTCTATAGACTGCAACTAATGCTGGTTTTTAAAACTTCCTATATAACATTGGCCACAACCTTCTACCATCCTCTCATAGGGGACAGTGAGAAAGTATATTTACTTTGTTACAGTTTGCTGAAATATATCTAATAAGGACATCTATTTTCTTGCTTATTAGGTAATGCCCTCATAAAGAAATAGACAATCACAAGAAGACTTTAAAATGGGTATCTATTTTCAGCAAAACAGTATGTAGACTAATAAGGATTTAAAGTATTATTTTCTCAATTTACAGACTTTCTATAAAAATCTATTAGCTTCAGCTCAACTTGGTTCCCTGCAAATTTTTTCTTGGGTTAAATAAATTATTCACATGTAGCTGTCGGAATTGTGGAGCAGTTTGTCTTTAACATTACCATCAGCTTTTTGAAAATTTCTTCATATGGATTGCAGCTCCTCAGGTCAGACAGAATTTTTTAGGTATATTTACTGATTGTTAAGACGTTTGTTTTTTTTTTACTTTTTTTTTCAGACCAAAATTTAGTTAGAGTTAGAGATTAAATACCATCAGGAATAAGGCTTGGGTTAAAATCAGAGCTAGAAGCAAGATACCAGTCAAAGTTACTAATTTAATGGAAATAATTCTGGGGAAAAAATCAAATTCACCTTTTATTTTTTAATAATTTAGAGTAATGCCACAATCAGACACTGCCTAGACAGACACTTTGCACTAAACATGGGCAATAAGTTAACACTCCTGAGATCAACATTCTTTGGGTCTTTAGCAGTTTATTAAACTGCACCCCTAGTACAACAGGAATAAAATAAAATGAGCCACTGGAGAAGGAAAGGAAGAACAATTAATTATTTTTCATCAGCCTATATTGTAGAATGTTCTATTGTTAAACTCCCGACAGTAACATTTTGTTTCAATATGTCTTTTTCTTAGAGTTTGACAGGGTCCTGATGGATGTCGGTTCTTGGAAGTCTTGTACCATATAGAGCAAGAATGTAATGCAACTGCTACTGTGTGCTCATTCTTGTGGTAGGCATGAAACTATTGTTGTCTATCAATGCCACCAATTACTGTGTCAACGAAATAAAGCTTGTCCAACTGTGCCATTGTCAATAAAAATGTAAATGTGAACAAAACAGGTGATTATTAGAGCAGGTGAACAGTACAGAGAATTCCTGCAGTCAGCCATGGTTAAAGTGAGGATATGAAGTAAAGTTGATCCATCTTTTTGGTATAACATCGTTCAACTACATCTACTATATTTTGCATTTGGAAACACTCACTTGCCTTTTGTAACAGTGGAGAGAGAAAAGTGCAAATAGAAACCAAGCAGAATATATTTTACATTTGTCCAACTTTTGTAAAAAGCTTAGTTGCAATTTGAATCTGCTGACATGCTTTTTGCATTTTGTATTAAATTAGCATTTATGTGTTTTAAAGCTAAACTCTAAGCACATAGCTGAACATACAATTTAAATGCATGTATGGGAATAGTTTACCTTACAGGGGCTTTATGTTTTTCTGTTCAGCTGGTCCTGAGGTTTACAGATCCCTCCCAAACTGTGCACCAGGCTGATGACATCACTTCATACAGCCAGGTCAACTTCCTAACGCCAGCCTGTAATTAAACGGTGAAAGAGCAGCAGAATACAAGTCAGTCATTACACTGCTCTTCCTCCTTTAATCTAAATATTTTAGGTCATATTTGCATGCAGCACACCTAAATTACTCCTAATGCTACCCGTTCTGTACCCAGGATAAGCTCTGCTATACAGAAGAGTTTAGGAGGCAATTAGCAAGTCAAATTCAGGTTTTTGCATTAGTTGCATTTTGTATGTTTTAATGAATATCATTTTATAATATATATGTAAAGTTTAGTTTTTAAGCAAAATTCTAACTTTACAGCTCAGAAAACCATGAACATTGAAACTCTGAAACAAGCAGCTGTTTTTTAACTTGTAAGGAAATAGCTTGGAGTAATTCATCTGAATTCCATGCCGGGCATAGCAAAGCAAAACTGCCCTGTGCATGCTCTTTTTACCTTACCTTTTTAAAGGTTAGGTAAAAATTGCCTTATTTTTTTCTTGGGGGGGGGGGGGGGGGGGTTTAAAACCCTTTTTTTAATTAAAAACAACAAATATATTTGACAAATATTAATTACTATACATCAGTAACATTTCTACAGATACAGTAATAAGGGAAATGTCTGCTTATAAGAAAAACATAAAAATTTAAAAATTACAGGAAAGGTATATCAAAAAAATTATAAATTGTCAAATTAAACATGTAGTCCACATGTTGCAATGCCCTTCATGACCTGCACATTGTAGGTCATATTAAAATATGTTTTATGAAATGATTAACTGAACACATACACACACAAGTATCTTAAGAGTTGTTATCCACACGTCTGGGAAATAAGTCATTTTAAGTATATAAAGGTACTAAATACTGACAAACAATATTCTAATATATATATATATATATATACTTGTCGGATTAAAAAACTTTTTGATCTAGAGTGTGCAGCCGCACTTTTCCCCCCTTTTGTGATAGAGCCACAGTGCAGAGAGCTTTCCATGGTGTTGAACCTGTATCTTTAATGCAGGTTCAAAGACAAAGCAGATGAATTGCACAAGTCTGTCCCCCAAGAATGCAATAGATTTTTGGGGACTCTATTGTTTTGATAGATTAAGTGTCACATTTGAATTCAAAACTATTGCATATAGAAGATTGGGATGCTAATGAATGAAATGAATATGCTAACTAACCCCTGCTTGTGAAAAAGGACAATGAATGGAAAAAAAACAATATTAGGACTTTATAAGCCAATATTCATGTAATAGCTATATGAAAAGAATGTTCAATATTTAATAATTGCAACATTCCAATTAAACAAAAAAACACTGCCTACTCTATAAACTATTCCCAACAATACTTTTTTTTTCTTGTCCCCCTGAAACCCTGGGGATGGGGGGAACTAAATCAATAACTGTGGAATTGCTGTACCTTTGCTATATACACATCACTTTCTATAATAATAATTGCTATAAAATCATATCCTCAATTCTGCTGTAGCATCTTTATATACATGCAGAAGGCATACAATTCCAATTCATATGAGATTCAGCAACCACCTTAGCTAAGATCAAAAGTCATCCTTGCAATGCAAAGAGGTTTGTACCATCACCTGGAGCTTTTGATTACATCTCATTTTTCTTGCCTGTAATCAGGGTGAATTTTAAAGACAAGTGATCTAAACAAACCTATTCCACTTTATATGGATTTAAAATCAATTCAATCAGTTTTTTTTCTTTTATGTGAATGCTTACTGCTCAGTAATGAGTAGTTTTAGAATGTCTCACGCTGCCAGTTGGAAAAGTTAGCATGGAAGACATGGAGGTCGGGTTCCAAGGCTCTATACATGACTAACAAAGGAAAACATAGCACTCTTTCTTTTATTTACAACACTAATAATACAAAATAAATATTGTTTTAGCTTTTGTGTTAATTGATAACAAAATTCTGTAACCGTACATATGGATTTATAATTTACATACTGATTAAGTTTTATATAATTTACATACCTAGAAACAAAAGGAGAGATTTTCTCTAATTTACTGCGTTTTTTTTATATATATATATATATAATATAAATCGCCATAGCAGGGTGCAGATAGCAGAAAATTACAGGGGCGTTCGCCCTTTTCTGCTCAATACAAACATAAAAAAAGGATTTTTGGCAGGACATACATCTTAATGTATATATCTTAATCTTAATTAATATATCTTAATCTAACTGATGTGACAGCATTCAGTGAAAGTGAAAGTCCAGTCAAATATCTAAATACAAATTGGTTTGCTGTATTACTTGCCAATGGTTTTATTATTCTGTTTTGCAGTTGTATGATTTAAACTCACATTTTCAGGTTTCACAGCTTAACAAGTGAAACAAATAGTTTCTGAATAAAAGGGAAACAAATATTGTTTCATGTCATTATAGTTTTAAGTTTCATCTGTTTTGACTAATACATAGGTCTGACCTGTAGAAGCATGGAGATATTTGAAGTATGCTTAGTGTTAAGCTTTGATTCTTTGATAACTTTAACCCGAACATTGGTCATTTGACTCACAGAGAAAAAAGGCAAACATTGCTGATGTTTGAGGATTGGATTTGATTCTTAGGTTAATGACAGGTATGTTATGCATTTTGCCTGTCATCACCCTAGTTATTTAGGCAAATGTAGGCATGTAATCATGACACTATTGTCAAAATTTCTCAGACCTTTACACTTGCAAATTTTTACTGTTTTTAATATTAGCTTTCAGCGTCAAGTGGAACTACAATATGGAATAGCATATGACATATAGAATACCATATGACAATTTAATATGTCATATGAAATGCCTCCACACAACATATTACCCATTGCCACAATTAATGTATATATTTTTTTTAATTACACAAAGTTAATACACTCTGTTCACCTTCAGGCTATGGGCCTGATTTATCAAAGTTCCCCACGACTGGAGAACATAGAACCTGGGTGGTCCAGCAAACCTGGAAGCCTATGGCAAACGCTTAGGGAACTATAAAGTGATGATTAGGCTGACTGACATAATAATATTATGGTGACAACCATCTTTCAACAGTGAAAGTAGCGATCTTCTAAAAGTGAAGATTCTGATGAAATAAAAATCTCCTCTGATCTGATTACATTTATAAATGGGGCTATACTAAAGGCAGTAAGAGGATATTTATAAATAACTACTTACAATAACTTTTTTCCTTTAAACTCCAACTTCAACCAAACCCCCTTTTTCCCTTTTAGATTTTAGATTGTGGAAAGGGTATAGCCTGTTCATTTTTTTTTATTGCTACCTGTGTACCTATTGGGATTTCCTCTGACTATAAAACATATACAACCTTAAAACTGTAAAGTAGAACTTTCTCACTGTATATTATTGTACAAGGATAATAAACACAGAGATGCGGGTATTCATGCAGACATGGTATGCACATATTTGTTAATGTGGCAGCATTTAAGGAACAGGCTTCTTGATCTATGTTACGCAGTATGGTTCTTCAACCATGGTCTGCAGGTTAGCAGGACAAATACTGGGGCTTTCTGATAATCCCAGCCCCTCAGAATTAAAGAGGTGGGAGAAAGAACATCCATAGTGGCAGTGTATTGAGGCTGCTGTAGGGAAATGATATGGAATCTGAGAAACTACAGAGGGATTAAGGTCAGTGGGAAAAAATTCAATCTGTTTGCTAACTCTGTGCTGGGCAATCAACCCTTTTTTGTTGGCTTGTTTATGTTGGTATTATCGGGTGCTTTTTAGTGGTGGTATTGTTTATTTTGGGGGTAAATTAATTGAAAATGCTTACAGGGACCCATTTTTTAAAAAATTGTTTATCTGCTAGGTTTTCCATAAAAAAAAAATGTGCTTTTATGGTATTTGGTGTAACTGGTATGCCTAAATGTCATGATCTTTGCCAACATGTTGGCAAAACTAATCAGCAAATAGCTATTGGCTTTTAGTCCTATATAGCTTCTGTGGTGTCAGTCACTAGTTTCCATTGTAGCTTATCTGATTTCTAGCTTCAATGATTTTCTGTTGAATTACCTGTTGCCAACCCCGCCTGTGCAGTGCTCCAGTTATTGTTAGCCACCTGAACCAACCTCTGCCAAATCGGCTTTGCCTTTACCCTGTTTGTGGGCTTGTAGTCTTCTATCAGTCTTTGTTCCCAGAAGCCATCCATGCCATCAATATGGAGAAACCTACATTTGTTGGTAAGTTTGCTTTGCTTTGAGAATGTGTAAATGTAACCAATCATTTTATGCAAATTCAAAACTGGTTTTCTCTCCTTTAAGAGCTAATGTAATTTTTAACATAGACAACTCAGAAGAAAGATAGTAGTAGAGTCAGAAACAGTTCGGATGTAACTCAGAGTGGTCTAAAAATATACAGTTAGGTATATTAGGTATATAAATATTTGGACAGAGACAACTTTGTTCCAATTTCGGTTCTGTACATTACCGCAATTAGTTTTAATTGAAACAACTCTGATGCAGTTGAACTGCAGACTTTCAACTTTAATTCAGTGGGTTAAACAAAAAGATTGCATAAAAATGTGAGGAACTAAAGCCTTTTTTTAACACAATCCCTTCATTTCAGGGGCCCAAAAGTTATTGGACAATTGACTCAAAGGCTATTTCATGGGCTGGTGTGGGCAATTCCTTTGTTATGTCATTATCAATTAGGCAGCTAAAAGGCCTGAAGATGATTTGAGAAGTAAAAATGTAAAAAAAATGCTGTTTTTAAACTCTGGACAATCCTAAAGCTTATTCTATATGCCTATCTTTGTAAAAGTATCTTTATGCTTCTTTTTTTTTAACTAAAATTTACCTTGCATGGTCTGGGTATGTCCAAAGATGTGATACCATGACAATCCATCCAGCACAGACAGATCCCTGCTAAATGACGGGAGCCCTCCCCAGTGGATGGATTCCTGTTTTATTGACATTTGATTTTTACAAATTTTTGAGTCTGTGAATAATTTATTTACAGGGATCTTAGGATATATTTGAATGAATCTTTGAAAGTCCCCAGTACAATAGTTGTGTTTATTTCTAGGCTTCACTTAATTAAAATATTCATTCCCTAGGGTAAGGGGGCAGTTAACGGGGGTTTATTAAGCACCCCACAAGTTGAAAACTCTGAATTTTTACTGTAATAGGCTTTCTGCTGACCTTCATGGCCTATCACATAAACTCCCATAATCAATCCTATCAGGGGACTGTGACCTCATAGGATTGATTATGGGAGTTTATGTGATATACTTAGTTATTGTATACTGTGTATTATATGTTTTTTATATAGTAAATATAATTTTAGCTCATAGAGTTTTTCTCCAGCGGCTGTGCTCATTAATGAATGCAGCCATATGAATCATCCTGTAATTTCCTCAAACTTCCGATGGGTCCACGAAATCGGTTTGTCGAACTTTTGCGGACCCATCGGAAGTTCAAGGAAATTTTTGCGAGACTGGCAGAGGCCTTCCCACTTATCCCTAACCTCCATCTTTTTTTAATGATCATTTACAACAAGCAGGCTACCACTATTAGGGATGCCACTGCTCATCTTCAAAAAGCAGTGCTAATTCCAGAGCAAGCATTTTACTAATCAAAATGCTACATACATACATACATATATGTGTTTTTTACAGTTTCTTTTCTAAAGACAGTCCCCCCCCCCAAAAAAAAAGCCATAGTCTTAATTCAGCCTTCCTGGTTGTTATTAAATACGATGACATGGTTATTACTTTCTATATGTTATACCCAGAATGTGTGATTAGGAAATACAATTAAAAAACATTCTACATGCTCTTAACATTATGACAATGATTTATAGTTGATGTTTACATTTATCCCTGTAGGCAGCTGTAACAATGTTCTGTGTTTATAACAATATTCTTCTCAATTTGTGTGCTTTTATTTTTTTCTCAATATTTGTGTTACACTGCTGAATCAGAGGTCCATCTGTGTTTAAGTGATCTGTAAGATATTCCTATGGAATAAAGAGAGGAGTTTTCTCTGTATTTTGTCTGCACTCAGCAGGGATTACTATACTTGATGCAAATGTGAACAGTAGTCTATACATGAAGAGGAACTGAAATCTACACCCTTGCCCCACAAAATGGACAATATGTAAAAGACTGTGGTTTTCTTGCAGCTGATCTTCTTCCTAATATTGAAATACCATAGCTAGTTCCAAGCGTATTATGGAGAAAACCATCTTGGTTGAGCAGAAACATTGGGCAGCATTGTAATAAGATCACTAAATCACTCATGCCACCTGAGATTTGCGGTCAAATGTATCAGTGCCTAGATAACATACTGCTCCTAGACAGCTATGAGAATGTAGACACAGTAGACACAGACACATGTGCCTAGCCCTCCTCATCTATAAGGAGCTGCTGTGCTATATTTCAGAAAGAATACATAAGAAAAATTTAATCATAAACAGTAATAAAAGTTATTGGGTTTTTGATGGAGAGCTCAAAATACACAGAGGGAGAAAATAAAGACATTCCATGCAGTGATACTCAACAGGTAAATTCCTCTAAGGAGAAGAACGAGCCAGGCAAGGAAGATCAGGGTATGTCAGAGAGTGAGGTCCGTTCCCCTCAAGCTTTTTCTGAAGAGAGGGAGCAGAGGCTTGCAGAAAGTGAGGTGCCACTCACTGTGAGACTAAATCTAGTGAAGAAGAAAGGGAAGATCTATGTTTCTCCCACAGTCAATATCAGCTGAGCAGGACCTAACTCAAGTAGAAAGGTTTTGGCTGAGAAGGAAAAGTTTCCTTTATCATTTGCGTCTCCATCTATAAAATAATCAATTTACTAAAGTTTGCAGATCTACCACCTATGGCAGACAAAGATGAAGTAGAAGTATCGCTACTGCAAACAGGGTATGTGGTCTTACAGAGAGGTTCCACATTTTATTTTCAGGAAGCAGTGACCAGGCCTATCCACAGATAGCACCCACATGCAGTGCTTACTTGTCGGATTAAAAAACTTTTTGATCTAGAGTGTGCAGCCGCACTTTTCCCCCCTTTTGTGATAGAGCCACAGTGCAGAGAGCTTTCCATGGTGTTGAACCTCTATCTTTAATGCAGGTTCAAAGACAAAGCAGATGAATTGCACAAGTCTGTCCCCCAAGAATGCAATAGATTTTTGGGGACTCTATTGTTTTGATAGATTAAGTGTCACATTTGAATTCAAAACTATTGCATATAGAAGATTGGGATGCTAATGAATGAAATGAATATGCTAACTAACCCCTGCTTGTGAAAAAGGACAATGAATGGGAAAAAAACAATATTAGGACTTTATAAGCCAATATTCATGTAATAGCTATATGAAAAGAATGTTCAATTTTTAATAATTGCAACATTCCAATTAAACAAAAAAATACTGCCTACTCTATAAACTATTCCCAACAATACTTTTTTTTTCTTGTCCCCCTGAAACCCTGGGGATGGGGGGAACTAAATCAATAACTGTGGAATTGCTGTACCTTTGCTATATACACATCACTTTCTATAATAATAATTGCTATAAAATCATATCCTCACAATCAATCTGGAGAGATTAGAATAGAATATTGGAGAAATGCCATTATTTTATTTATAATAGTTTTATTCTGTAGCCAATAAAAATGTTTAAATTACAATGTAGTTACAATGAAGCAGACACTGGTGTTTTTTATTATAGATGGGTGTGAGGTAATTTTGAAGTGCATGGCACACTGAGATTACAGTATTCAGAGATGAAGGTCTAGTAACCTAATTCATAATATGTCCAGTATAGTGGAATACTGATTATGTATATATGGAAGGGACAGTTTATTATAGTGGACATACTATCAGAAAGCTATGTATTCTTTGAATAAAATTAGTTGAACTATAGTGGGTACCATGAATACAGATTATGCTATGCTATTATCACATTCACTTGCCTGTTATTAAGTGTTTCCCAGTTCAGGTCCAGTGATAACCCTTTGTAGCCCAGTCTGTTGTTTCCCTGTCTTTTACCCTGTGCTCATCCTGTGTTCCCTTTGTATTCAGTGACCCCACTGTCACCTGTGCCCTTTGTATCTTCTTGTGTTTTTTTTGTTCCTCTATGTCTTCATTGACCTCCTTGTCACCCATGCTTCCTGTCTCTTCTTGTGTCTCTTGTGTTCCCCTTTGTCTTCCGTGACCCCAGTCACCAGTGCCTACTTGGTACTTGGACCTGGCTTTGTTCCTGCCCTCTTTTGTTTGGTGACTGCCTCGACCCCAGCCTTCTTCGACTATTCTCCCACCTGGTGATTCTGTACCACACACTTTTCTTCCCACCCTGTTGTGCCAAGGACTGCAACTTGTCAGCAGCAATTTCCGTGTTCTAATGCTACTGCTGATAGAACACTACTCGCTATGATAGAATTTACATTTTATTTGTAAAAAGTATTGCTTGCTGTTTTTTTAATAACTTTTTTTTAGGATGACATTACTGGATTATCAGTTGTACTATTCCTTGATCTCTCATCTCTCACCTCAACTTGATATTGGTAAGACCTCTGGGATTTCTTGATGGTATACACAATAACTGTGATTTTTTACTGCGATGGAAAAACTTGGCAATGTTAGTAACTAGGTCTTTTTTTTTTTTTTTTTGGTATCCTTGCTACTGGCTGTTAAATAGGAGGGTTGGGTGAAATGGGCTTCACTTGTTTGTGTTTGTTTGCAGTTTTGTTAGTATTTGTTTATTTGTTGTTTCCACTTTAATATTCTTAGTATATAGGTCAGCAGGTATGGATTAATATATATATATATATATATATATATATATATATACGCTACGACCCACATCGACGGGCGCATGCACGGACATCATCAGGAATCGCCGAGGGACACGTACGCGAATGCTGGGTATTTTAATTCTTTCCGAAGTTCCGTACTTCAATGCAGAAAGTGTTACATTTTTTGCATGGAAATCTATTTTAGATTGTAGGCTATAATTCACCGAATTACTGCATACCTCACCGAAATAAGTCCAAAATTTTATAAATTTAATAATAAATTTTTTTTTTATAAAACATAAAAAAAATCTTTGAAAAAAGAAAATCTTTAAAAAAAAAAATAGTGTATAATGTAATGTTTTGTACAGTGGCTTATATAATATATTTATATATATATATATATATATATATTATATAAAGATTTCTTTGTACTGGACTCAATACAGCTTTTTTGTATTAAGTTCAATGCAAAGCGATTTGAATTTCCCGCCCGCACCGACGTATTTTTTTTTTAGAGATCGACGCTGGAACAGAACAGATCATCACAGCGGGGACCAGGTAACTTAATGTATTTAAACACTCGACAAAGTTCGGGTTTACCGATATTTACTATTTTTTTTACCCCGAACCAAGGTCAGGTTTAACGGTCGGGTGGTTAAATTGCAAGTGTATGTAAAAGTGTATTTATAATTCACCGAATTACTCAATAATTACTTATAATTCACCGAATTACTGCATACCTCACCGAAATAAGTCCAAAATTTTATAAATTTAATAATAAATTTTTTTTTATAAAACATAAAAAAAATCTTTGAAAAAAGAAAATCTTAAAAAAAAAAATTGTGTATAATGTAATGTTTTGTACAGTGGCTTATATAATATATTTATATATATATATATATATATATATATATTATATAAAGATTTCTTTGTACTGGACTCAATACAGCTTTTTTGTATTAAGTTCAATGCAAAGCGGTGATCGTCACTGCACTCGCCGGGAGAAGACAGAAGAGGACAGACCTGTCAGGAGGAGCTGTGGGGAGAAGGTGAGTATTTTTTTTTTAGAGATCGACGCTGGAACAGAACAGATCATCACAGCGGGGACCAGGTAACTTAATGTATTTAACCACTCGACAAAGTTTGGGTTTACCGATATTTACTATTTTTTTTACCCCGAACCAAGGTCAGGTTTAACGGTCGGGTGGTTAAATTGCAAGTGTATGTAAAAGTGTATTTACATGCAGGTGTATTTACATTTTTATTGAGATTTTTGCAAATAATAACAACACTAAGAAGATTATTCACCTTTCCCAAAAAGGTACAATATGCGGACCACAAAATATAGAATAAGGACCCAACCTCCTTCCCAAACCTCCAGCAAAGATTATCCGCTGTTGGATAAATGGCCTTGAGGTGTAAAGTATGTGCCAAATTTCTTGAGGTATCGGTCCACCCAATGCCTCTTCCCATTTTCTCATGTAAGGGTGAGCAACCTCAGTCCCTTCACCTATCCCTGCCAGAATCCGGTATTAATCGAAGATTAAGCCCCGTCACAAAGTGTATTTTGATGAAAATAAAATGTTTTACTACTTTTGGTAGCCTATTGTGCTATGCAGTGAAAAGCCTGGCTCTATTGTTGCACCACCAAGAATACATCTAGAACACAGAGCCAATGTTACTCCTAAGTATGTGCATTAGGAGGGTAAATAGCAACCAGGTTCAGTCAATCATATGAAATTGATTAACTGATCATCAGCAAGTGTAACCACCTTTATAAAAATATATGTTTTAGCAGTTTGCAGGTCTGGAGCATTCAAGTGCGTGTTAAGACAATACCAGGAAGGTCAGACCATGCAATGTCTCAAAGAATTTTCAAAAAAACCCAAGACCTACATCTTAGATTTTACAGGCTTTAGTTAGCATGGTAATGTTGGAGTTTATGACAATTAAAGTCTGAACAAGTGTGGTTTCATTGAAAGAGTTGCAAACAGAAAGGCTCTTAAGAAACATGTGGACAAACCAGAAGACTTCTGGAACTAAGTCCTTTAGATGGACACCGCCATAATGCACACCACCACTTTTGGCAAAAAACAAGCACTGCATATCAGCACAAACACTTTATACCAAATGTCAAGCAAAGCACATAATGGAGTGATGATAATTTGGGTTTATTTGGAAGCCTTGGGATCTAGGCACCTTGTAGTCTTTAAGTCAACTTTTAACTCCTTTGTGCACCAAAGAATTTGGGAGGCAAATGTGTGTCAGATATATCTAGAATAAAACTTTCATTTACAAAAAAAGTGGGTTTAAGGCAAAATCAGAAAGTTTTGACAGAGGCCAAGGAGAAATAATAGGAGCAAAGACCACCAAGATTAAGGATATAGGTAGAAGAGAACTTGGGACCAGAGTGGACTAGTGTTGGTGACCTTCTAAAGTGAATCAAGGTTTACCCCAAATGATGCCAACTTTGAAAGCTAAGCATACACTGTGTGTATGATGTCTGCAAACTTAGGAGGTCCTGTACAAGTGCTAAAAAGCCTGATCCCTAATAAAGTATGCTTTTGTAAAGCAGTACACAGTACTTCAATGTCTGTGTTAGTAGTTTAATGTCTGTGTTATGGTTTAATTTGTGTTTTCTGTATTATGATTGATATTGTATAATTTTTACTATTGTCTTTGTTTGTCATGAAAAAAAAAGGAAAGCATTCTGGATTAGGCAAACAATTCAAAATGTAGCCATGGAAGATGTCGTTCTCATCTTCTACCTTCTGTAGAGGGGTACTAGTGAAGGGAATGTTGAGTTGTTTAGTAAAGGATCTGACATTATCACCACCACTACTACAGAGAAAGAAAACACTTCCTCTTGTTCATGAATATTTTCCTTTTGACAACTTTTTTGGTTATGTATTTTTTTTTTAATAAATGGCAGTATTTTGTGCAAAGAATAATATCTTAGCTGTACAACAAATGCTAAAGTAAGGATAAGACATTCATTATAAAGAAATAACATCATTTTTCACAGAGCTGTGCTAATTTAAATGGACCTAATCTATATTGTTTGAGCAAAATATGACCAAGCGGCTTGAGCTATTTATTCCTCTCATAAATATGTGATTAACATAGAAAATTGCATAACTACACCATTGAAGAAAATATAAATAGATCATGAGCTTTATATTACAGCATGTCCCCATAAAATGGATGAATAGGAAAATAGGGATATGATGTTAAATCAATCCGTGAGATATAATCACTACATTAAAATTAGGCACAAATATGTGTAGTCTCTCCAGCAGGTGTTAAATTACCATTCTCTGTAAGTTTGCTTAACCGCGTAATTGAAAGATATTTATGCCATAAAGAAATTTGCTTTAATGAGTTCACTTGGCATTTTTTTATGTCTGTTTATCAAATTTATTTTTGTCACCAGTTTTCTCACAGTATAACTTTAAAGCTGAAACTTACAACGAAGTTGCAAATTGAAAGCTCCCCAGCTGATGGTTTACTGAAATGTGACTGATGGAAAAAAGTACTACTAATTTATGATGCAAAAAGAGTTTGGAAATGGTGAGACCCCATTGGCTGTTCAGAGTTTTTTAAGGAGATTTACCCTCCTTTTCTTTTCTGGAGACAGTTTTACCAGACAGGAAGTGAGGGAAAATCTGCAATTGAGAAACTTTCAAAATGAAAAAGCTGACAGGGTTCTAGCATTCCATCACTGAACTCTTTATATAGGCATATAAGAGAGCAACTTGTGGCTGTTGTCCCTTCTTATACATCTCTAGGACCCCTGGCCACACCCCTGCATCCACCCCTTACTCAGGTGTCTTCCCACTTCCAGGAATACACTGCACACAGGTGCCCACTGATATTCTCCAATAGGTGTCACTGTTGCATTAGGGCAAGTCCTCTGGCTCCTTTGGGGGTCATCAGATAGCAGGTAGGTTTATACCCCAGCAGGATGATTGGAGAAGTCCTTGAAGTAGATGCTTCCATGCACAACCACCATACCTCACACCTGGTATGGTGTGATCTTCCTGTTCAAGGAGGTGTTATCTTTCCTTCCTTTGGAACCAAACCCCAGCTGGAGTCATCCTGCTAGATTTGTCCACATAAACATTTCAAAGGCAACCCCCATTAAGGCTCACCAACAGTCAAATTGAACCCACCATTTGAAATGAAATATGCATAAGTGCTGTTTTTATAGAATTCATGTTGTGCACTCCAACACAAAAAATTAGAAAAAAGTTGTCTCTGTCCAAATATTTATGGACCTAACTATAAAGCATTCTTGCACTGAGTACGTAAGAACATACTGTTTGATTTTCTGACTGCTGTTCATGTATATGCTTTCTAAAGTATGTAATTAACAAAACCGAAATATGCAAATATCACAATAAGTTGAACAATGATTAGCAAAAGCTTTCAAATGAATGTTAAGGTTTATACAGTCTGACAAGATTTCACCTTTTTGCATTAAATATAGTACGTATTCACCACTGGCAGAAAACAACCTGGCTCATGTGAAATAGGCAAACTTTTCTCTTTTTTTTCTTTTCACATTTACCTTTTTGTTAATCCATCTTTCTTCCTGCAGTAATGTCAGGTTTGGATTTCTTTTGAAAACATTTTTTGCTTACATAAGACTTGACTAATTAGATCTGATTACAATACCGAGGAAAGATTGCAGATACTGTGTAAACATTTTTTATTACTGTTAAACTTGTGTTGCATTAATTGCCTATGTAAAACATCTCCTCTTGATAATTTAAGGATGCTACTAAAATGACCGAAACTTAAGTACATCCCTTCTCATATATTTATCAGTGTGATGTATTCACGTGACAGAACATCATGGCTGCTTTGTTTCCAAGTTTAATTCACCTCTTTGTTTAAATAAAAAAAAAAAAACATTTCAATTCTGGGTGCTCTAAATAACTTTATTGTTGCCCTTATGAAAAAAAAAAAATGCCAACAGAATCTAATGGAAGGTTTGTTGAGATAAGCATTTATGTTCAAACTATTTTAAAACCAGACAACCAGACTAATTTTCTGTCAGTGTGTATGCCTCATATTGGTGTATAAAAAGCTTATTTTTTTAGTTTTGGATACAGTAAAAAAGGATAGGAATCACTGGCAGATTTTACTGCTGTTTGTATCCTTAATGGACACACTCTTATCTGCCTTGGTGAAAAAAAAAAACAAAGCTTGGGTTTGTGACTTCTACCGCTCCCTGGCAGATTAAATTAATTTGCTTATGATTACTTTGCCCTCTGTCTCATGGCGCAGCAGATGTCACTTTAGCCGCTGTATACCTGTTACCATATACCATATCCCTGCATTTTGAAAACATTCTGATTACTAAATTACAAAATGGGTCATATATACAGACAAAAAGTAGGTGAAGGTGGGTGATCCAGCAAACCTGGAATGGATCTGGTCCAGGATGCAAAACATTTGCAAACAAATCCATTCCAAGTTTGCTGTATCACCCAGCTTCACTGATGAAAGTGTATTTTGGAGAGCCTTTAATAAATTGGAGAGCTTGGAGCCTTGGAGAGCTTTAATAAATCAGGCCCACTATCTACTGGTGGAAAAGTCAAGCTACATTCAATTTAGCTAGTATTTAGGAAGTATTCATTATTTTCTATGGTTATCCCATTCTGAAACCTTCTGCTGCACTCTTCGCCTTGTTA
This sequence comes from Pyxicephalus adspersus, assembly GCF_032062135.1. NCBI lineage: Eukaryota > Metazoa > Chordata > Amphibia > Anura > Pyxicephalidae > Pyxicephalus > Pyxicephalus adspersus. The sequence continues at coordinate 66,820,446 of NC_092859.1, forward strand.
ACATCCGCCTTTAAGTTCTTTCCTGTCAGAAGTCTACTTGCAGAAGTATTTATCTAAACATTTGTTCTGGCCAAAACTAGACAGCCAGGCTACTAGCATTTTTGAATAAGAACAAAAATCTGTAGATAAGATAAATATAATTTACCTAATTTCACCAATGACAGAAATAGTTTTCTATAAAGTAGGAATAAAAGTAGGGAGAACAAAGAACTTACTTTAAATCTGCTGGTCAATGCAAGGGTGGCATCATTAGGTCTTGTACAGTTTGAAAATTGTTTCAGAATCCACAAGAAAGTAGTCCCACACAGTGCTGAAGCTCCTTCTTGTGAGGCTAATGTAAATGAATATTCCCAATGTATTTATGCGTTAATAAGATTGAGAATTTTACATATGCTTAGGATAAGAAATACATTTATAAATTGTGGGCTTTTATTTCTTGTCTGGAATCTTACATTTAATATTATGTTATGTTGGTATATATACCATCATCAAGATCTGAATGGATTATGATCACATTTGCTTATTACCTAACAAAAGAGCTTTGACAGTAAAAAAAAACATAACTTGACAATAACCATACTGTTGCATGAGTATTGCACAGCACTAAATCTCATCAGTGATGGACAGTATTTGTAGCACACCACAATGGTGATTATTTTGTTGTCCTCCAGCTGTGGCCACTGTGCTGTGTGATTGTTCTGTGCACTGACCTAAATACAGTGCTATGATCTGTGAGCTGAGTGATAATATCCTTCTCACATAGATCTAGCCACAGAGGCAGAAACTAAATGATTTACAGCTATTTATAGGGCAGATGACTGGAAAAAAAAGAAGACAATGTCATGCCATTTTGTGTTCGCATCTTTAGTAGCACACAAAGTAGCTTTAGAGAGCCTTTTTTAGTAGTAAAAAAAAAAAAAAAAAAAAAACATTGGCTTCGTTACTATTTTTTTCATAGGTGTAAAAAAGTGCTTCAAACTAAGAATCCTTCCACAAATAGAAGTGTTAATAGTTTATTTTTTAATAACTAACAATGCGAGGTGAATGAACAGAAAAGAGATCCAAATCAAATAAATATTTGGGGCCTGATTTATCAATAAAATGCACGTACGCTCGACGCACGTATGTACGCGCCGATTGGCAAGCTCTATTACCGCGAGTCAGGGCCGAGTTCTAGTGAACTTGCCTGCCAGTTTCCTGCAAAAATGAGCAAAGATCTCGAATACACCAATTAAGGCGATTAATTTTTAGCTGCGCGATTCAGGTGGAGATGTTAAACTCAATGGTGAGGTGATAGCAATTGATTAGCGCACACCTGCTCCCTGTTCTGTGCGCATCTCCAGTCCATTTTACAGGTCAGTTTGAATATTTAATACTTGATATTTTTTTGTGTGTTACTTTTTTAAGTTACATTCTACTCATTTACAAACTTGCTTTATTTATAGTTACATTTGTTTTACTTGTTGTTTTGATACTTTTTCTTTTGGTTGCAACACTGCAAACTTATTTCTATCAAGCTGGATATATACTAAGTAGCACTTTATGTCATGTTTTGCTCATTTTGAAGCATGTGAAGCAGTATGCTCCAAAAAGCCTTTTTTGCCTATTTCTTCCTATAATTTCTCTTTTCTATGTATATGTACACACATCTAAATGCATACATACATGTTTTGCTTCATGTGCACTCATGTCTATACATACATGCATGAATGCACATGAAGCAAAACAAGCAATATACACAAAAAAATAAAAAACTTACCTGAATCAGGACTGTGCAAAAGTGCGGCGCATTTTTCAACTGATAAAATTCAGTTCACGTGCACATAGCGGGTCTGCCTTGGCGCACAACTATGCGCATCTAACAAATGCAATGAGCAGTTTTGACCTATCAAGGGTGGAAAACTGGATAAGAAAATATTTATGCAGGACAAACATTTAAAAAGGCTAATAAAGGCAGAATTTTGCAATCAAACAATATGGCCACAATAACATAGCATTAACGTTGACTTCAAAATTGCAAAATGGACATTTGGACAGGAGCACATTCAGCTTCTGCGCCGTTGGATGAGTGCACGCATACTGTTGTCTCTCTCGCTTCGGTGATCGATTGCTGACGGAATGACTGACGAGCAGTAGGAGGAGCAGGAGCATCTGGACCAGCAGAAGATGGAAATGACATACAGCTCCCTTCGGCTAAGGTGGTGGAGCCTTGACTGCCTAAAAACTGGTGCGTGCCACTGGGTGATGCAGCGGTTGCTGCAGCAGGCTGGACCACCACATCGGAGCCACGGTTCTCCCAAGCCACTTTATGGTGACGCTGCATATGTTGACACAGGGCCGTGGTGCCAACATTGGCACCCTGGCCACGCTTCACCTTCTGCCCACATATTCTTCATATGGCCATGTTAACCTCCTCTGGCGGCTTAACAAAAAACTACCACACCGCCGAGTAGGTGATTTCCCCCAAAACTCCGCACTGACTAACTGCTATTGCAGCTGCCTCCGTGAACCCCTGTACCACTACTTCCTGGGCAGGTAGGCTGCTGCGAAGCAGGTGGTCTACCCCGGGCACGTTTGGCTCACGACCTCCCAGTGCTGCCACCCTGCTGACTACCAGCCATGCTGCCACCTTGCTGGCTCAGCCGCTGCCTCACAGGCAAGCTGCCAATCTCTTTTCCTGATGATGATGAAGCCCCTTCTTCACCCGGCTCCCAAGTGCGATCAGCTTCATCATCATCGAGTAGTGTATGCACATCACTGATGTTCTCCTCAACACTCTCTGAGTCAGGAGCCTGACCGCTCGCAACACCACCTCCCACGCCACTCTCCTCATCACTAATTGCCTGCCTAGCGGAGAAAGCGGCGGATGTGTCCTCCAGATCTTGGCTGGGCATTGGCTGCTGACTGTTCTCTACTAGCTCGTCCTCGCTGGATAGTCGAGCTGAGCCCACAGCATACAATACTTCTGTGGCTGAGGGAACAGCAAAGGACAGAGGCAGGTTGAGGATAGGTGAGGGCACAGGGCCTACTCCTGGGCCTTACCAACTAAGAGTTGTGTCTGACTAACCCACCGACTGTTGGATGGGGGTGTCTGATGTCACTTGGGATGAAGTGGATGACCGAGTTAACCAATCAAGAATCGCTGGGTTGCTGGTCAAGACACGACCGCTAGATGACACCGGGAGCTCAGGCCTCTCACTGCAACTCCTGCTGACACGCCCCCTTACTCTGCTGTGACCTCTGCCTGCGCCAGAAACATTTAGGCCTCTGCCACTCCTCTGTGCATGGCCTGCCACTTCTCTGTCTGACATACTTTTACTTGAACAAAATAAATTAAAAGCAAATTAAAACACACTTAAAAGCTACGAATATATTTTTATTTTTGTACAGAAATAGGCCACTAAACGCATTCACCACAAATAACTGCAACAGTGAACTGCCTATATATTTTTCTTTTTATACTCAAATACGTCACTTAACGCTTTCACCACATATAACTGCAGAAGTGAACTGAGAATAAATTTTTATTTTTGTACTGAAATACGTCACTAAACGCTTTCACCACAAATAACTGCAACAGTAAACTTCTTATATATTTTTCTTTTTGTACTGAAATACGTCACTAAACGCTTTCACCACAAATAACTGCAACAGTGAACTGCGTATATATTTTTCTTTTTGTACTGAAATAGGCCACTAAACGCTTTCACCACAAATAACTGCAACAGTGAACTATGTATATATTTTTCTTTTTGTACTGAAGTAGGCCACTAAACGCTTTCACCACAAATAACTGCAACAGTGAACTGCGTATATATTTTTCTGGATATATACACTGCTGGAATGACAGAGCTGTATAATGGCTATTTGGATCCCCAAATAATTCCCTGTACTTGTAAATCGCTTTTCTAGCACTGTCCCTAGCGCCTTCTGACGTTTCTCCCTGCACTAAGATGCTGTGAAATGATTCCTCCCAATCCTTTCCCTGCACTTATAAATCGTTTTTTGAGTTTTTCCTATCACTCTTCCTAGCGCCTGCAAACGTCTCTCCCTGCACTCAGAACTGTGTAAAATGTCTTAATCCAAGATGGCCGAGGATATTTATAGGGCTGTGACATCACAGGGCTGGCTGGCTGCTGATTGGCTGCATGCATGGCTTTCTGGGTCATCCTGCCTTCCCAGAGTTCCTTGCCCCATGTCCTCACACGTGTAGCCGCCATTTTAGAAAAAATTGCGATTCATTACCATGAGTTGCGAGGAATTTAGATACATATATAATTATATACTTCAATAATAATATATATTTATACACACACACATTTGTGTGCAGACTCATGCATCCTTCCCACCGCTCTTCTTCTGCTGCATCGCTTAGTAGTTCTCTTCATTGGCTTCCATTTCACCTGAGAATCAAATTCAAGCTTGGCAACCTGGACCTCCTTCCATCACCATCAGGTGTGTTAGAATGAGTATGCAACTCAGCTGGACAACTAATTGACAACCAGTTTGAACAGCAAGTGGAAGTGTGTTTGAATACAATAGGGCAAAGATCAGGCAGCACAGCACAATGACAACAAACCTATAATACAACTATAAATAAACACAGGAGTTGTGTGGGAACAAATCAACATGAGTGCAAATGTCAGGCTATAAAAAAAACAAAAACAAAAAAAAATAAAATCATGAAAATTTATGCAGAAAAGGAATATGCACATAATACATTCAAATACCAATATGTGACAAAGGCATTGAGGGGGGTCAAGTAGGAGTTTGGTGTGAAAACCAAACAAAACATTGCTGAAGAATTGCTAAACTACAGAAACTGGCATTACAAACCAGGCACAAAAACATTGCAGCAACAGATGAAACTAACAATCATGAGGATTACAAAAAATCACATCAATGCATACCATCCAAGCAAACTCACATAATTTTTTACACTCATACTATTATGTGATGACATATTTGAAAGTGCCACTTAGTATATATTCAGCTTGATAGAAATTAGTTTGCAGTGTTGCAACCAAAAGAAAAAGTACCAAGAAGTTCAACAAATGTAACTATGAATGAAGCAAGTTTGTGATGGAGTAGATTGTAACATAAAAAATTAACACATTAAAAAAAAACTTCAAGCATTAAAGATTCAAACTGACCTGTAAAATGGACTGGAGATGCGCACAGAACAGGGCGCCGGTGTGCGCTAATCAATTGCTATCACCTCATCATTGAGGTTAACATCTCCTTCTGAATCGGGCAGCTGAAAATTAATCGTCTTAATTGGCGTATTCCAGATCTTTGCAGGAAACCGGCAAGCGAGTTCACTAGAACTCGGGCCCGACCCACGCTAATAGAGGTCACTGACCGGTCCGGACGCTCGCATGTCCAGCGTACACGCATTTTATTGATGAATCAGGGCCATAGTGAGAGCCATATTTGCACTCTGCATATGCAGATCCTGCTTCCTGCTTTGCAGTGCTACTTAACCCCCTAGCCTTCTAATTCTGTCCGTATTTCCATGCAAAAAGCATTACTTTTTTTGCATGGAAATTCATTTTACATTGTAGGCCCATAATTCTTAGGTATAACTCACCAAAATATGTCTAATATTTAATACATTTAATAATAAACTTTAAATAAAAAACCACAAAAAATAGTCAAACATGTAATATACCTGTACAGTAGCTTGTATAATATATATATAAACTATATAAAGATTTTTTGTATTGGACTCAATACAGTTATTTTGTATTGAATCCAATACAAAATTATTTGAATTTCCCGCCGCTTCTCCCGCCTGTACCGACGCACCAACGTCACCGGAAAACCCCGGAGATCGTCTCTGCATTCACCGGCTTAATGATATAATTGTTTTCTATCCTTTTCTTAGCGTTCAGAATGCCTACAAATGATATCAGATCTGAGCAGACAAAGCAAGTAGATCCGATAGATATTTCTATTAGCTACTAGCGTGTTGGTAGATTATTAACACACATCTCTGTTTACTATATAATTTATACAATCACATATCCAAAATCATACACATACATTTAAATCCTGTTTGAAAATTCTTAGATAAAAATTCCAAAGTCAATCATCTCAGCTATAGCTCAGAAGCTGATAGCAGACAACAGCGCAATCACTGTACTTCAAAGATGATACTGATGATTAGAAGAAAAGCTATTATTATTATCTGGAATAACCTTGAGTTAGTATGAGCTAAACAGGTGCTGAGAGGCTATTGACTTTGAACATATCCTTTGTTCTTCCTTACTGAGTTCAGCAGTAAACAAATATCACTGACAGTGGTAAAACTATTTCTCAAAGTGGGAGCCTAAGATATATATTAAGTCTTGCTTTAACAGAATACAGGAAAAAGAGAATAATAGGGGAAGGCTCTTAAGCAGCACTCATTAGATAATAATTATAAATAAAATCATGCTTTTATTATTTACTACGTGTTAAAACCATCAACAAATAATGTTGAGCTTATATAAAATTATAATACAGGTACTGAACATAGTTAAGAAGTATACAATTACACTTCCATTACCATTCATATATTTATAGAGCTGAGTAAAAAAGAAAAGGTCTCCCTTACCCATGCGTTTCGCCTCAGAAAGGCTTCCATAGGGAATTTGGGGAACCAAATACCAAGCGAGAGAAAAATAGACAGATGTTTTTACATGGTCATACAGAACAATATAGATTATTCATCAGGGAAATGGTTTCCAAAAGTTAATAACTTGGTGGCTTATGATTTTAGGTAGATGTCACAGTATGTTCAGTTCGATAAAAACAGTGGACTTGGACTATTGGAGATTCGCTGCATATCTTATTATGAATGAGTACTGTATTCTAAAAAAAAGGGAAATGAATAAAAGTTCAGAGAAAAGGCAGTTTCGTGGTATGTGGACACTGTAATGAATAGACTGTGGCATATATGTAGATATAGGGAAAAGACTTTCTTAATCATTCTTTAATCTGTTGAAAAGTATTAAAACTCCCTACTGAGGACATGACTCCGGGAGGGATGCCACCAAAAACACAGCAATAGCTTATTGGAGTACACGCATACACAGAGTAGTGTGTAAATCCAATTCTTGAGTTCACTGTGGAAAAATGACAATGTTTCAGTGACTGGGTATAAAGTACCCTAGGCACATATTGATGGAAGACAGGAAATTGAAGGGTTCTATAGTTTCTCATGTTTACCTGAAATATTGTCTGGACAAGGCACAGAAAAGATTGAGTAATTTGATGTGTTATTTTCCTGTAAGGTGGAGAACACACAAAAATACACACTATTAGACTAAAAGTGAAGGCAGATTGGGTATTAGATTGCCATGAAACGTTATAACTAAACCAAAAGAAAGACATTGCAACCTACCTTGGGTGTTATCATGGATATTATTGAGGCAGGTATGTTGAGAAAACAACACTAATATTGTGAACGTGGTCTGGTATAAGGGAAGAAAAAAAGACACAGAGTATGAATGAAATATCAATAGATTCATATATATACAAAAACTAAATAAACATAAATCCAGACAAGGATAATAAGGAGTATTATTATGTGAAGTGTGAATAGTCTGAGATGCAGCAAACCAATGAGCAGAAGTGTTGGTGCTTCGCTCAGGTCTGTTTGTTATATAGGAGTCAAACAGGTGATTCTAACTATTGTAAATAAATTGTGGAGTAAGGGCATGGGATTGCCAAGTTAAGGCAACTTCCGCCCTTCTCCCAGGAGATTGTGGAAACATTGCATGGTTTTAAAGCCTGAGTCTCTGTGCTTTTGCCTTTCTTTAGACTGATGTACATTCAAGTTTTAAATCGCTATTGAGGGCGGGTGCATGTCCCCAGGATCCCACATCGCAGGACACAGTACAGGATTCTGTTGATTGCCACAAACTTCCGCCTTTCCCTAGATGTGGGCGTGCATGTAGGGCTTTGCTTGCATAGAAGGATAGTACCCGTTGTCCTAAGGGGGGAAATTCAGAGCAATTTGGAAATTCTAATATTTTTATTCACTTTACAAAGTAATATAAGGGTTGGCAATGAAACTTTTTTTTAATTGGAAGGTTGAAGATTGTTGTTCATATGAGGTAGATGGGGTACTACAGAGCCGGTGCAAACATTTGTAGCTAGGGGTCCCTCACCTGCCTAGGAAATAACTCCTATAATGTCAGGTCCTGGGCATCAATGGGGTTCCCTAATGTCCAAATGAGGGAGGGGATTGCAGTCAGCACTCGTAGGGACCCTGAGGCTGAAAAATACAGGCATTGGAGTGGAAATAATACATAATAAAGTGACATGTTTAATTATAACTAGAAACCACTTCCCTTCAACATATCAAGGGATCATATCTATAATATAGTGTCTTACCAAAAAAAAAAAAAAACATAACAAGAATAACAATGATGGAGAGGTATTGTCATATATAGCCATTCTACAATCATATATATATGAAAACATACATATTTTTGAAATTTGTTACAAGTTTATTAATGATGACAAATACATTAAGGCAGTAAAAGTAGTTGTTTCACATCATTATAAGTAGCATTGGTATGTAAATCATTTAAAACCCAGAACTTTTGTTTAATTAATTAACATGTAATCCCATTACTATAGAGAGCAAAAGTATACAAAATTATATACACATTGTGTTGTGGGGTACAAAATTAGAGAAAAGGCTTAAAGGACAACACATCATTAGACCAGGTAATACCAGGGCATTCAGGGTATAAATCCATTTGGTCTCTGCTTTGAGAAGATCTGTATCAATATTATCACCTCGGGGGTTAGGGGAGATCAGATATATAATCCCTGTGGTCGAACAGTCGATGTGGTGTCTAAGTTTGTGCCACTTATTATTTGGTAGTAGAAAATTGCTCTGCTCATTGAGCCAGGGACACTGTGCACACTTCCCACATCGTACAGTGCATGGTTTCAATGTGTCAAAAGATTCCTTAGGTGCATCTGAATGATGACTGTGAACTGGAGTATCCCCTAGGAAATCTGATTCCCTACACGTAATGTTTGGGTGGGGGCTTGTAAATTTCTTGGTCTAGGGGTCACTGAGTAGAGTGTTTTTTGTAGTAGTGTAGTAGGGTTTTTTTCCCAGTGTTTTTTCAAAATGTTTGGGATTACCATGTTAACTTTTGTATGTGGTTATAATCCTAATTTTATTCTCCTCAGAGGGTGGTTTTGTTTGCGTAATAGGAGAATATCTGTCTCTGGAGAGAGTTTGTTTGTAAGCTCTTTTGAGAATCTTCTTACCATAACCCCTGGCTAACAGTCGTTCTTGTAGCTCCCGGGATTCCTTCTTGAAGTCTAGTATGTTAGAACAATTCCTTCTCAACTTTAGATACTGATTAAGGGGTATACTCCTTTGAGAGGATACGGGTGGGCACTTTGCATATGCAAAATGGTGTTTCCCATCATATCCTTTCTATATAGTGTGGTATCAAGATTTCCAATGTCAGTAATATCGATAAAGGTGTCCAAAAAGGGATATTTTTGCCTGTTGGATGATCGTATACCTCAATATATATATTCGATATAATGAAGTTGTTAAAATCTTGGTTGGTGGGATAAAATTGGTCGAGGAGAGTAAGTACAATGTTAAGACTCCTTTGATGGGGTATGCTACAGTACGGTGCCTCGACATCAATAGTTACAAGAATTAAATCAGATGGTAATTGAATTTTGGAGGCAAATATAAGAAGGTCTATAGTGTCCTTCAGATAGGAAGGAAGATCCATAACCAATGGTCAGAGATACACATCCACCGCTTGACTAGCATTAGATGTAATCGAACCTACCCTAGAGATTATGGGTCTTCCTGATAGATTCTCTATGCTTTATTGGACTTTTGGAAAAGAGTAAAAGGTGGGAGTGATTGGATATCTCGTGTACAGGTAATCCCTCATTTTGGGGTCAATCCTTCCTGAACTACAAGCTTGGTGAAGTAGCTCGTAGTACTCATTTTTATACCCTCTCAATTAGATCTTAGAGAGATGGGTCTGTACCAGTCTCGATTGTTAAGAATTCTAAGGCACATATTCCCTTATTGTTGTTTGTTCAAAATTACGATGTTACCACCCTTGTCAGATGGCTTATTAACAATATCAAGATTGTTCTTCAATTCCGCAAATTGGGGGAAAGTCCATCGAGTTAGGATTGTGAGTTTAAAGTTTGTTTATATCTTTGAATACTACATTACAAAGGTGCTGCAAAACCATGTAACGTTTCCAAAATTTTGCGGGAGAAGGGCGGAAATTGCCTTAACTTGGCAATCCCATGCCCTTACTCCACAATTTAATTACAATAGTTGGAATCACCTGTTTGACTCCTATATAACAAACAGACCTGAGCGCAGCACCAACACTTCTGCTCATTGGTTTGCTGCATGTCAGACTATACATACTTCACATGTAAGTACTCCTCAGTATCCATGTCTGGATTTCTGTTTATTTAGTTTTTGTATTTATATGAATCTTTTTATATTTCATTCATACGCTAATGTCTTTTTTACTTCCCTTATACCAGACCACATTTACAGTAATAGTGTTTTCTCAACATACCTGCCTCAATAATTTACGATAACATCCAAGGTAGGTTGCAATGTCTTTCTTTTGGTTTATGTATAATGGTAAATGGCATTCCTAACACCCACTCTGCCTTTGCTTTTAGTCTAATAGTGTGTATTTTTGGTTAGGTGGTGTGTTCTCAACCTTACAGGGATATAACACATCGAATTACTCAATCTTTTCCATGCCTCATCCAGACAATAAATCAGGTAAACATGAGAAACTGTAGAACCCTTCAATTTCCTGTCTGCCATCAATATGTGCCTAGGGTACTTTATACCCAGTCACTGAAACATTGTCATTTTTCCACAGTGAACTCAAGAATTGGATTTACACACTACTCTGTGTATGCGTGTATTCCAATAAGCTATTGCTGTGTTTTTGGTGGCATCCCTCCCGGAGTCATGTCCTCAGTAAGGAGTTTTGACACTTTTCAACACATTAAAGAGTCATTAAGAAAGTCTTTTCCCTATATCTACATATGGGCCACAGTCTATTCTTTACAGTGTCCACATACCACGAAACTGCCTGTTCTCTGAACTTTTATTCATTTCCCTTTTTTTTAGAATACAGTACTCATTCATAATAAGATATGCAGCGAATCTCCAATAGTCCAAGTCCACTGTTTTTATCGAACTGAACATACTGTGACATCTACCTAAAATCATAAGCTACCAAGTTATTACCTTTTGGAAACTATTTCCCTTATAGATGAAGATAAGTTGTTACTCTATATTGTTCTGTATGACCTGTATGATAAAAAAAAATTTCTGTCGCTTGTTATTTGGTTCCCCAAATTCCCTATGGAAGCCTTTCTGAGCCGAAACGCATGGGTAAGGGAGACCTTTTCTTTTTTTTACTCAGCTCTATAAATATATGTATGGTAATGGAAGTGTAATTGAGTACTTCATAACTATGTTCAGTACCTGTATTATAATTTTATATAAGCTCAATATTATATGTTGATGGTTTTAACGCGTAGTAACTAATAAAAGCATGATTTTTTTTATAATTATTATCGAATGAGTGCTGCTTAAAAGCCTTCCCTTATTATTCTCTTTCTCTTGTATGCTACTGAATCATAGGCTAGGCACACACTGCTTGTACCGGAGTTTTGATTTAACCCCCCAGTGGTAATCCCGAGTGTGACTCGGGGTGGCTTTTACATGCAAAAATCGGTAATCCTGAGTCACACTCGGGGTAACTTTAAGAGCCCCCCCTTACCTTTGCCCTGCGCTCCAGTGGCGATCTGATGGTCCTGCTGTGATGCCGGGCCACTGGTCCGTCGGGGAGCGTTGCCAGGCGGGAAATTTAAAAGCAGATTACTGAGTATTCTGCTTTTAAATACCACCCGGGTCCCGGCCACGCCACTGCTTGCATCAGCAGTGAGATGCGAAGCACAATGCAGGACTTCTGCATTGTGCTTCACATGTCACTGCAGATGCCAGCAGCAATAGCAAATTCCTGGGGTGACCACCCCCGGAATTTGCTATTGCTGCTGCCATCTGCAGTGAGATGTGAATCTATGCAAAAAAAAATAGGATCACTTTTTGCATCAAAAAACTGACAGAATTAGAACGCTAGGGGGGTTAAGTCTTCCTTTTGGTAAATTCTCCTATTGATAACAAATTTGTTTTAATAGATAAAAAGAATTAAAGAGATATATGTTGGCCACTTATCTAGAGACCTAGCTACTTGGTCATGGAACTCTCTTCAGCACAGATCATGTGATCAAAAGCCTAGGCAATCACATGAGGAAGTATTTTTTCCTGGATTCAAAAAGGACTAAAAATTGCAACTCAGCCTAAATGACAATTATTAAAAGAAAGATGAAATTGGAAAAGGCTACTAGTTCTCTTTACTGGAGTCTCAGAAAAGTGAGAGTGATAAACAAAACCAAATCCCTTATATTTTGAGATGAATTAGGGACAAAACAATTTTGTAAAGAATAAATTTTATTATAATCTTTAGTTTGCAGTGCTGCAATCCAATAGAAGCTTTCAATGATTTAGAACCCACATTTGCTGTCTTGAGCCTAGGTACTCCAGCCTCATCAGAGCAGACTAAATATTGTGCATGTGTTTAGAGACCATTTTACAAGTGCATGTTTATAAACATTTTACTCACCTGGTGAAACCTGGAGAAATTGGATCCATTTTCAAAGTCACTATATACAATCATCTTTATAATACGATGCAAAAAAGCCACATTTAGCCATCCTGAACATGTTAGAAGTCTGAAACACATGATACACAATCAATTTCTTTTAAAAGTTTGGAATTTTCTTTTGGAAGAATTCTGTATTCCACCCCGCAATAGAATCCTGTATGTATTCTTTCCACCTCTGCCACTGGGAACCCAACTGCAACCATCATGGATTGGCACTGCATGCTATAAATACAGAAAATACAATACATAGCTGTACAAATGCTTAAAAATATATTGCCTATCTGTAAGTAATGTTGCAGTGGACACTGGGAAGGACTTTATTTACTATCAGCAGGTATTATTAATTTTTAAGCTACCCTTTCCTTCTTTCAGAAGGTACTTTAAATATATAATTTATTTAGTAATACTATTAAAAGGTAAATGAAGATAGGATGCAAAAGTTTGCCTACACATGGGATTAGACCTTTCTAGTATATATGTGAAGTTTTTTATAGATAGTATGGCACTATGGGATTGGTATTATATTGTACACTAAAATGTATATGAAGAACATGTTTCAGACACTCCTTCAATCATTTATGGACTGTCATATGAATTGTAATTGAAAAATAATAAGGAACAAATTCTATTCAAGTCCGTTTCATTAAAAGCTTTTTAGGGTGACAGCAGCACTTTGACAGCTCACCTTGCTGAAATGTACATTTGGTTTCCCATATCATAACTGCTGTCTCACACTTTTGTAAATATCGATATACTGGGGAAGTGCCTGCTGGCAAAGAGAGGAGCTACGTAAGCGAGAAAAGTATGATTCTATTTCCCTTTTTTGCAAACTTGTACCTTGTGTTGAGGGATTCCTGGGATACCAGACACAATTTACATACAAAACATTATTTGTTGGATTCACTCATTCCAGTTTTAGGGGACCATAATGCTAGAGGGTGGATGTTAGAAGGTGGTCTTGTTTACAGTACCCCAATCCAGCTGCTTGTTGATCTGTCCAGACAAAATCTAGCTCTGAGGAGAGTACTAGAATAGATACTGGTTGTGCTGATAACATTTATTATTATTACACAGTATTTATATGGAGCCGACATATTACGCAGCCCTTTACACAGTCCATAGTCATGCCACTAGCTGTCCCTCAAAGGGGCTCACAATTTAATGTCCCTACCATAGTCATATGTCATTAATACAGTCTATTATATAGACAATACGAAGGTTATTTTTTTGGAAAGCAAATTAACCTAAGTTCATGATTTTAGAATGTGGGAGGAAACCGGAGTACTCAGAGAAAACCCACCCAAACACAGGTAGAACCTGCAAACTCCATGCAGATAGTGCCCTAGCCAAGATTCAAACTTAGGACCCAGCGCTGCAAAGGCCAGAGTGCTAACCTCTGAGTTACAATGCTGCCCATTATCCATCTCCCCTCCACCCCAAAAACTGCTTGGCAACAACATAGGAAGAAATCATTCTGCAAGTCCATATCACATCAGCAGAGAGATCCTGGTTGAGAAAGTTTACCAAATTCCAATTTTTTCCAGAATTTTCCTTTGTGAACACTGGACTTCTGGTTAAGGAGTCTTTAGGGATTATCTAATGAAGCTATTCATTAGGGTGTTTTTAATCGTTATTTTCCTTTTACCTTACTTCTGTATAGTCTTGACATCCACTGTGTATTTGTAACATTATATTAACTATTAGTGTGGCTGAGTTATTGGTAGTTTTTAAAAGTTAGTTTACCACATCCTCTCTGCTAGAAGGTAGCTTTTTGGTGTCCAATAACTATATCAAATGTATGTATATTTCTTAGCAGGTTGGGTCCGTCAATTACTCATTTACATTTGAGGAAACCCTGGCTTTTTTTTCTGATTATTAAGGATCCCATTTTCTTTTGAACGCTTTTCCAATATCTGTAGAGCTGAACACTTCCTGGGTCCCCAAGATTTTTTGTGGGGGGTGGGGTAGGCAGGATGTGCTAAAAATACATTCAACAAGGCCATATGCAGATACTAAGGACTTATTTTAGTGTTGTTTCTGGGAGTTATAGAAAACATTGCATTTTTTCTTATACTGCTGTTTTTCTTATGTAATATAACTTTGTATGATAGTTATTATTAAAACTTTACATCTTGTTACTTTTTTTATTGTAAGAAAGGTTTTTAGGAAATTAAAAATACAGGGGGACCTAACCTAATGGAAGTCAGCACCATATTCAATTTGTAGGCTAGGACTAAATGAGCTCTGAATAGCAGAAACAACCAAATATACGTTTGTTATGCTTTTTACATGCAGTCAACAAGAATTATCTTATATAACAATATAAATTGAACTGACACTTTTACGGGAACAGGTCAGCTCGTTTTTGGGATTTATTCTAAAGGGCAAATCCCTGTCTGTGCAAGAGAAGGTGATAACAAAGAGGCTGACAAGAACACTTCTTGTTATCTTAGCAGACCAAACGACACTGGGGGATAAGAGTGTGGTGGGGCTTTTACTCTGTGTATTTTTTCCTCTCAGTCAGAGGTAAGGGGCAGTCTCTCAGTTGCGTGTTGTAGAAGAGGAGGAGGGAGAGAAGGAGAGAAGACCTATCATAAAGCTTTATATAACATCACTTGAGTTTTAGACCATTTAGAAGGGAAAAACCTTTCCCCTTACTTCCTGTTCTAGTAACTTGTTCCCCCCCCTTGTAGAGAACCAAGCACTGACTGCTGTGGTTCTCACTTATAATCTGGAATCAATCATTAGTTCCTGATTATGCCATCACTACACCAGGAATAACTTAATGATCGCAAGCAAATTGGAAATTTAGTACTGCCTGCAGATGGCATTTTGTACTAATATGGTTACTGTCAGATAGAATTACACAGGTAAAAAAAAAATATAAAACTATTTTACCAATTTGGAAGCCTATATTATGTAGTTATATAGCTATAAAAAACAGAGCAGTTTATTATTACAACAATAGCATACCAAATAAAAGTAGTTCTAGTCAGGTGAAGTGCTGCTGCTAAATTTGGCATCTGTAAATTCCTAGACATAAAAGTTAACACTGATAAAAAATGTTTATTTTATGGTGTAAAATTATTTTTGTAATTTTATTTGCAAATCAAGTACAGAATGATTTTAAAATGAAAACTGTAAGAATATTATCGACTGAAAAATACAATCTGTTGCCATACAAACTGCAGGAGTAAAAATACAAAATACATACGGTATATCTGTAAAATGTGTAATATCTGCAACATGAAAAAATAGAGAGCTTGCCATTTACATTAAAATTTATCCTAACATACAATCTGAATAAACCAGATTAATTTTAACCCCACTGCTAAAGGCATTTCACATCAGAGTTGTAGGCTATGAACAGTGTGTCCTGACTTACCTTACCTTTACAGCCTGGAACATCCAAATAACAATTGCCACATTGTGGAAGAATGTGCTAATCCTTGATATTCCCTATGATGCCTAAAGCTGAAAGTGTTCTGATCTGAACACTTTCAGATTCAGCCATGCCAAAACTCATCCACTTCTGGACAGTTTATAACAGATTGAGAAATGAGTCTTCTTGATCTACTAGGAGAGATTACGATAGACCCCCAATGCCTTCATAATATATTCCGATGCCTACATAAAAATATCTGTCACTCAAAATATCCTTGCACACATGGGACTGGTCAGCCCCCTTGTGACATCAATAAAGCAAAGACAACTGTGAGTAAGGTGTGTACACATGGAAATAAATTTTCAGTTTGATCCCTAAAGATAAAATGATATTGTAGTGACATTTATTTTCTTTAGGAAATTGCTTCACTCACTATTCTGAGATTTCAGCCCTCAGGACATGTATAACTGGTGGTACCGTAGTATGTACAGGCATCTTGAGGTAGAGCTTTAGAAACTACTTCATAAGCTAACAAGTGATTTGTTTCTGAAATGGTAAATAGGGCAGTGGCAGATTAGTCAGTTAAGGATAGCCACGGGCAAGAACACTTTTTTATGTAATTCATTAAAGAGCTGATAGACATAAATGAGAATTAAACATTTCATGTACAAATATAAAAGAGATAAATGGCAATTGTTGGTCATGTTAAACATAATTCTCTGTAGACATCCATGTTTTAAATGTTTAAATAGACAACACAATAATTATATAAATATAGGTGTTAACAGAATATTTATGGTCCACAACATTTTCAAGGCATGTACTTGCTGTCATCTATGGTAACATGGAAGTCAGTTTTTTAACAGAAGAAATGAGGAGAAAGCTGAAGTTAGACGTGAAGATCATTTAAAAATTGGAGAGTTACTTTCTAATGTCTGCTAGTTATATAGAGGAATACTGCAAAAATTCTGCAACCACTTGACTCATCATGAACCACCACCCTCCCTTGCTCTTTCTTGACAAGGAACCCTCATCTATGATATCATGTAACAAATAAATTGCTACAGCCGCTTCTTTGTGATATCTGTGCTAACTACTTATGAGCAACCACCTTTCCAGGCAAAGACAAAACCAAAATGTTTCTAAGGGGCTCCTCATGGGGGTCCATTGATTATAGTGCTAGTAGTACACAATGAATAGACAACAGTACTGATCTTTCCAGCTGTGTGAAATCTGATGCTGGATATCATTATTACCGTATTTTTCGCCGTAAAAGACGCTCCGGAATATAAGACGCACCCAATTTTAAAGGAGGAAAATCTAGAAAAAAAGTTTCTGAAAGATTATTCCCCTTCTGATCACTCATGTGCCATTCATACCGGTATTCCCCTTCTGATCACTCATGTGCCATTCAAATTCCCTTTCTGATCACTCTGTACCTTTCAAATTCCCTTTCTGATCACTCTGTCATTCAAATTCCCCTTCTGATCACTCTGTGCTTTTTTTCTATTGTATGGCAGTTAGGACAGGGAACAGCAGGTGACGCTGTGCCAGCTTCTTTCGCTTTGCTTTACAGACAGGAGAAAAAACGATGCTGGCAGAGGAGAGAAGAGAGACACGCTGCAGCCAGAAACACACGCAGGATCGGGTATCGGGTGAGTATAATATTTTAATTATTTTTTTTAACACATTTGTCCTATAGGACGCACTAACTTTTCCCCCTAAGTCTTGGGGAAGAAAAAGTGCGTCTTATATGGCAAAAATTACGGTATATTAGATTATTTATATTATATTTTTTATAAAATTGGTAAATGACAATTTAAAGTTTTAAATATCCAATCTCTTACAAATGTGTTGATTATTTTAATATACAGAATCTTGACTGAACTGTAAGAAAGAGCCAGTACATGATTAGCCTAGAAAAAAATAGTATTTGCTTTCCCCTGTCATACAAACACCTGTGAAAGTAGTCCAGTTCTTAAAAAACAGTCTTAGTGTTGTTGGTTGACTTTCTGACATACAGGCCCCTCTACAGTCATACATTGGACTTTCACTGACATGTCAAATTGTTTTTTTCAGTCATTCCATTCCTCCTGCACTCTCCATTACATCAACAGCAGGTTATTGTAGATTTTTTTCTCCTTAGAGCACCAAACATAGCATGACATTTTATACATGTGGTAAAATGGAAGCCACTAAAGCCATACTTGCTTCATTCCTAATTTCAGATTTTACTGTAGCTGAGCCAAAATACTGCATAACTATGACTTACATACCAAGTTAAGTATAGGAATTGTGGATTCTGTCTGCCTTCCACAGGTAAGTGCAGAATCCCTGGGCATGTCACATGTTCATACAACAGTACATAAATCTGCTCTGTAATTGGTTAGATTTATGAAATCTGAATAACATAAAATTTAACTTGGGTTGCTGCCCAAGATAAAAGCTTCTGAATTATATTTAAGAGTACTGAGAGTTATGGCTTCTGATTTCCAAGTATGAAATCTGAAAAGTTTCCAAAATCTCATAAAATGAATGCAATACTTCAAATAGATTGTGTCACTAAGGGTTACATATTAGTGAACAGTGCCTAACATGCTGATGTCTAATTCAGCACCTATGTAGACAATTGCCTTGACATCCAGATTTAAGTGGTTAGTCTGTGCTAGAGGCTTTACACCAAACACAAAAATTAGCAGATACATGAGGCAACCCTGTCCCCCGTACCCCGTAGCATCGAGAAGGGGTCCAAAAGCTGGGAAAGATGTTACTTTAAACCATGGGATAACTACTGAAAGCTTATTAAGTATTTTGACACACGCCTCCTCCAGGTACTCAAAATAAACAGTGACTTAGGGGTCCAAGCATGAGATATATTTAAAATCTGTCTAGTATTATCTGTTAATGCTTACCAGGGATAAAACCACACTGGTCTGGAGAAACCAGTTGGGGAGCTACAGCAGCTAATCAGGTTGCCAAAATGTTAGTAGTCAATATTCATAATTGGAATTGATCATAGATTATCTGGAAGCACTGAGTCTACCAGGTTTAGGAACTGTAGGCAACCAGCAGGAAAGGTACAGGGCAGATATGTAGAGGGCAGATATGTGCCATGCAGGTGGCTGATCTCAGTGCTATAAATCCAGGGATTGCAGTGTGACTGTTCCAGCAGGCGATCCTGGGATTTCCCCACTGCTAGAGAAGAGTCCAGGTGCAGCTCCCAGAGGGAGTAAAAAGGGAATGGCTGCCAGGGAGCAGGGGGAGGAAAAGACTCTATTGGAGAGGACTTGAGAACATTCCTCTCCACTGTGTTACAGAGAGGGGAGTGAGATGGAGGAGCTATTAAAGCATTTGGTGCAGGTCAGTGCTTGCCCAGCAGGAAACCAACTGTCTGTTGCTGGAACAGGTCACAGTCCTGGGACAGAGGGTGTCAGGTCAGTCAAGGAATATGGAGGAGTTATCTGGGACTCTGAATGGAAAAAAGGCAGTGCACCGCGCCTTGTAAAAATGACCCTAGATGACAACATAGAGGCTTATCTGGCGGTGTTTTAAAGGATTGTTGAAAGGGAGAAACTCCCTGCTGCTGAATGGACTGAGGTTCTGGAGCCTTATTTGACTCGGGAGCCCGAAAAGACTTATTTTGATTTAACGGCAGAGCAGGTCAAAGACTATAATATCCTTAAGGCAGAAATCATGGCCCGGCTGGGAGTCACCTTATCTGTACGGGCTCGCAGAGTCCATGACTGGTGGTTTGAGGAAAATAAGCCGCTCCGCTCCCAAATGTTTAATTTGCTACACCTTGTGCGCAAGTGGCTATAGCCCGAGACACTGAGTCTCGCAGACATTGTCGAACAAATCGTCCTCGACCGCTATGTGAGCAGACTTCCTTCGGACATTCAACGAATGGGTTGCTCAAGGAGACCCCAAAACACTGGATCAGTTGGTGTCACTTGTTGAGCGGTTTACGACTACAGAAGCCTGTCTGAGGCCTGAAAGTAAACCCCAGCAGTTCGTGGGATGCTCCGTTTACAGAGATCCAACATCATAGCCCTTTTTGCATCTGACCAGGAGAACCGAGCCAGTCGACCAAGCCTGGGTGACCCCCCCCAGGGGAAAGAGGTTTGACGGTTCAAGAAAGGTACCCCCCCATTTTGATGCCCCACTCAGAGGCAGAACTGAGGTGCGTTGCTGGTCAGCAACTGGGGCATATGGCGGCACACTGTCCCCAGAGGGAGGAGCCAATGGAGTGTGGTGCCACCCGCTGCTTCTCTATGGTCGCTCGTCCTGTCTGCAGCGCTACACCCCTGCAGGAGCCAGGTCCCCAGGAGCATCAACTCCAGGTAAACGGGGTTAGTGTTCTGGCCCTGTTGGACTCAGGTAGCCTGGTCACCCTTTTGTGCACTGCCATACCTCATGACCTGGTAATCCCTGAAAGGCGGTGGGGGTTGTTTGTGTTCATGGGGACACTAAGCATTATCCGCTGGCCAAAGTGACTGTAAAGACTGGCTGCAGAACAGTGACCCATGAAGTGGGTGTGGTACCAGACTTAATACATCCATTTATCGTGGGACGTGATTTTCAGTTATTCTGGGAACTTTGGTCTCAAACCCACTGTATTGATAGGCCTGTTGCATGTTCACCTTCTTTCAGCCCAGTTCCCTTAGGGGAGGATGCCCAAACAGAGGCGGTAGGGGTGACCACGGATGTTTAGGAGTTTTCCCCTCGCAGTATTGGCTGGGGATGAGGGTGAGGCATCTAACCCTGAGCAGAATGTCCCAGACTTGGAAGTGTCACGGGAGAACTTCGGGCCTGCTCAGTTACGAGACCCCACTCTGAAACACCCATTGGAAAATGTAACAGTACTGAATGAGGTACCTCAAGAGTCTAATGCTGATCAAAGGTTTCCTCACTTTGCTGTAAGCAACAATTTACTTTATCAGGTTAATAAGGTGCGTGATGAAGATGTGGAGCAACTGGTGGTACCTGTACCTTATGGTCCTTGATTTGGCTTCCACTCATTTACTTGGGGGTCATTTGGGGACTGACAAAACAAAGGAAAGACTCCTGCAAAGGTTCTATTGGCCGGGTTGTTACCAAGAAGTTGAAAAGTTTTGTAGGTCCTGCCCAACCTGCCAAGTAACTACTCCTGTGAATCACTTTCAGAGCCCCTTTGTTCCCCTGCCAATAATTGAGATCCCATTTGACCGAATCTCTATGGATTTGGTGGGGCCGTTAGTCAAGTCTGCCTGAGGCCACCAGTATATTTTGGTAGTGCTGAGCTATGCCACCAGGTATCCTGAAGCAATTCCCCTGCGGAATATCTCCTCCAAATGTATTGCTTGGGAGTTATTTCATATATTTTCCTGAACTGGCCTACCAAAAGAAATACTGACTGACTAGGGTACACCTTTCATGTCTAAAGTTATGAAAGAGCTCTGTAAATTACTGAAAATTAAGCAGCTAAGAACCTCTGTATATCATCCCTAAACAGGTGGCCTAGTGGAGAGATTCAATAAAACCTTAAAAGAGATGTTGAGAAGGGTGGTAGAAAAGGATGGGAGGGACTGGGATTGTCTGTTGCCATATCTCATGTTCTCCATCCAGGAGGTCCCTCAGTCCTCCACTGGCTTTTTCCCATTTGAGTTATTATATGGGAGACATCCCAGGGGTTTGATGATGTTGCCAAGGAGACATGGGAGAGTGAGGCTACCCTGTAGAGAAGTGTGGAAGAGCACCTGGCTCAAATGCAGGATCGCATCAGCAGTATTATGCCCATCGTGAGGGAGCACATTCAAAAGGTCCAAGAGTCCCAGAGCAGGGTATGTAATAGAGCAGCTCGGGTGAGGCAGTTCAACCCTGGTGATCGGGTACTAGTGCTGGTTCCCACTGCAGAAAGCAAATTTCTGGCCAAGAGGCAAGGTCCTTTTGAAGTGGTAGAAATGGTTGGAGAAGTAAATTATAAAAATCAGCCTGGGAAAAGAAAGCCCATCCAACTCTATCACGTAAATTTAATCAAACCTTGGAAGGATAGAGAGTCCCTAGTTGCGACTACAAAACCCCAAAGGGATTCCCATGCAGATATTGAAAAGGTTGCAATAGATGACATCCTGTCCAAACCCCAAAAGCAAGGAGTTTCTACAACCGAACAGGGATATTTTTACGGCCCTGCCAGGCATTACAGGTGTCATACAGCATGACATAGTCACTGACCCCAAGGTAACGATAAACCTTAAACCATACAGAATCCTGGAGGCTCGTACACAAGTGGTCTCTGAAGAGGTAAAGCGTATGTTAGATCTGCAGGTTATTGAGGAATCCAAAAGCGGATGGTCCAGCCCTATTGTATTGGTGCCTAAGCCAAATGGGACCTGGCGGTTCTGCAATGACTTCTGCTGGATAAATGAAGTCTCTAAATGCGATTCCTATCCTATGCCTCAGGTAGATGAGTTAATTGAAAGGTTGGGACCAGCTAGGTATATTACCACGCTTGATCTCACCAAAGGATACTGGCAGATTCCCCTATCAGAGGAGGCAAAAGAAAAGACTGTCTTTTGCACCCCAGACGGGAACTTTCAATATAGAAGGATGCCCATTGGGTTACAAGGGGCACCCGCCACTTTCCAGAGATCGATGGACAGGGTCTTGAGGCCCCCATAAAAGGTACGCAGCAGTATACTTAAGCTAAGTACACACGTCAAATTTTTCTCGCCCGATAATCAAGTTCGGCCGGATATCGGGCAAGAATCTGGCGTGTGTACAGCCCGCGACGTAGATCGTCCGTGGATCTGTCCTGGTGGATCCACGAACGATGAACGACGAGCGATCCTAATGTAAGGGAAGGGGGAGAGCGCGCAGCAGGGTGCCGTTCCGTGGGTCTCCCCCTCCCCTCTTCATAGAGCAGAACGGTGCTGTATGTACAGCACTCATTCATGCATCGTGCAGTTCTTATCGTTGGAAAGGATTGTGAAAGATCCTTTCCAACGACAAGAATTGCACGTGTGTATGCGGCTTTAGACGATATTGTGGTCTTTAGCACAGACTGGGAAACACATCTAGGTAAGGTACATGCAGTACTTGATTCTCTCAGGAATGCTGGCTTACTGCTAACCCTGAGAAGTGCGCTATTGGGTTGGAGGAGGCTCGCTATCTGGGGTATATTGTAGATAAGGGCACAAAAAGACCACAGGTAAACAAAGTGGAGGCAATTCAGAATTGGCCACAGCCTCTGACAAAAAAACAAGTAAGGGTGTTCTTCCCAAACTTTGCCTCCATTGCAGCACCATTACCAGACCTTACAAAAGGGAGAAGGTCAGTAATAGTCCAGTGGTCTCAGGAGGCAGAAAAGGCATTTCAGGACCTTAAAAAAGCCCTGTGCAGTCAGATTGTGCTGATCGCACCAGACTTTTCAAAAGAGTTTATTGTCCAGACCGATGCCTCAGAGGTTGGTTTAGGGGCAGTAATGTCACAGGAGGTGAATGGGGAAGAACACCCCATCATATATTTGAGCAGAAAACTCACCTCCTGTGAGAGAAACTACTCAATAGTGGAGAGGGAGTGTTTGGCTATAAAGTGGGCCCTCGAGGCTCTACAATACTATTTGGCAGGTAGTACGTTCCTGTTGGTATTGGACCATGCCCCTTTAAAGTGGATGTGCCGAAACAAAGGGAACAATGCAAGGGTGACAAGGTGGTTCCTAGCGCTACAGGACTTTAATTTTGTAGTAGAGCACAGGGCAGGGAAGCATATCAATGCTGATGCCTTATCAAGGGTTCACTCTCTGTCAGGGTCAAGTGCCCAGTCCCCTGGCCTTGGGCAGAGGGGGGGATATGTAGGCAACCAGCAGGAAAGTTACTAGAGGGCAGATATGTGTGTGGATTCTGTCTGCCTTCCACAGGTAAGCGCAGAAACCCTGGGCATGTCACATGTTTATACAACAGTACATAAATCTGCTCTGTAATTGGTTAGATTATTGGATGAAATTTGAATTACATAAAATTCAACTTGGGTTGGTGCCCAAGGTAAAAGCTTCTGAATTATATTTGAGAGTACTGAGAGTTATGGCTTCTGATTTCCAAGTATGAAATCTGAAAAGTTTCCAAAATCTCATAAAATGAATGCAATACTTCAAATAGATTGTGTCACCAAGGGCTACATATTAGTGAGCAGTGCCTAACATGAATATATGCTGATATCTAATTCATCACTTATGTAGACAATTGCCTTGACATCCAGATTTAGGTGGATAGTCTGTGCTAGAGGCTTTACACCAAACACAAAAGTTAGCAGATACATGAGGCAACCCTGTCCCCTGTACCATCGAGAAGGGGTCCAAAAGCTGGGAAAGATGTTACTTTAAACCATGGGATAACTACTGAAAGCTTATTAAGTATTTTCACACAAGCCTGCTCCAGGTACACAAAATAAACACTGACCTAGAGGTCCAAGCATAAGATATATTTACAATCTGTCTAGTATTATCTGTTAATGCTTACCAGGGATAAAACCACACTGGTCTGGAGAAACCAGTTGGGGAGCTACAGCAGCTAATCAGGTTGCCAAAATGTTAGTAGTCAATATTCATATTTCAAATTGATCATAGATTATCTGGAAGCACTGAGTCTACCAGGTTTAGGAACTGTAGGCAACCAGCAGGAAAGGTACTAGAGGGCAGATACGTGCAATGCAGGTTTCTGATCTTGGTGCTATAAGTCCAGGGATTGCAGTGTGGCTGTTCCAGCAGGCCATCCCGGGATTTCCCCACTGCTGGAGAGGAGTCCAGGTGCAGCTCCCAGAGGGAGTAAAAAGGGAATGGCTACCAGGGAGCAGGGGGAGGAAAAGACTCTAATGGAGAGTACTTGAGAACATTCCCCTCTACCGTGTTCCAGAGAGGGACAAGACTGCATAAGGTGACTCTGGTCTGTTGGACTGTTATAGAACACTGGACAGCTGAAGATAAGTGCTTATATGTGTGATCTTTACTGGCTGACGTTAAGCCATCCTGTTGGGATAATTTTGCTGTTTTTTTTTTTTTAATAAAACCCTGATGTGGCATCCAGTCCTGCTGGTTGCCTACCATTTGTCAAGCTAACTCCCACAGAACCATAATAATAAGTTGTTGCAGGAAACGCCTAGATAAAGTTGTCGTCTCTGGCATTTCCCTGTATAAATTATTGTGTTTGGGGATCATTAACAGTGTCCTTTTATTGTAATATAGTGCTGAATATTCAACTGAACCCCGGGCCTTAGATATTTTAAGGGATTTACCAGTAGCTGAAGATCTTCTCTAAAGGGACTGTCGTGTTAAAGTTGATTGAACATTAATCAGTTTGGAAAATAGTTTATTTATCAGCTAACTTGATACATGGGATGGAGCTTAAGTTGTTTGGGAAGTATAAAGGGATTTACAAAATTGAGATTGCTGTTTAAGTATTTAGTCTGGATTAGCTGTCAAGTATCCTTGAGAATCATACATTTGGAGGACCTCCTAATGAGCTAGAAAGCTTCCATACAATCTGTTAGTTTTATTTTAGTTAGGATAAAATTTAGCCCCAGATAAATGCAGACTATGCCCAGCATCTTGTGAATGTAAAACATCCAAGGCCCATCTGGCTGATTGGAATTGTGCACATAAATAGATGAAGAGGATACAGTACAAGATGGAAAGTTGGTTTGGAAATCGGATGTACTGTTTCTGTTTACAATGTTTATGTTGGGTACAGAGCTTAATACTTTCCCCTCACACCAAGGCCATGTGTGAGTACACTAAAAAAAAGTTATGGAGTCACTTACAAAAGAAAAAAATAAGAGAGAACCATTTTTAAAAAAAGAAAATTTGAGAACATAGTATGATTCAATCTCCAAAAAATGGTGGGTAATTATAGTAAAGAGATCAGTTTTGACCAAGTCATGGACAAACCCTGGTAGTCACAAAGACAAGATAAAAGGTGACAAAAAAGGAGCTAGAAAGTAAATAAGAACCTGAATAGGATTTAATTTGTCATTTTACCTATGCTACCACTCAAAAAGTTGCACACTTTGTATTTGGACCTTAAGCTGTTTAAGTAAGTAATTTGGGTTCTAGTAAAATAATAAAATCCCAAGCACATATTATTTATTAATTTGGGTATTTTTCTTAGGGCAAAAGAAGGGAGACAGTTCTAGTTGTTTAGGACACATACAGCACATGTGAGGAGTCTAGCAGGGTACCCACCAAGATTAACAAAACTACTACTCAGGTCTCCCCTGCAGAAGTGAATTCTGTTTTATGATAGAAACATCTTTAGGAGGAGTACTCCCAGAAAAAAATAGTCTCCCACAGCAAAAATATCAGGTTTCAGTCTCTTGTATGTAAAATCAGCTTTTCTGCATGTATGAGGGATATTCAAACACTTCACATTATGTCAATACTTAAAGATCCATGGGATAGATGACTACAATCCCATATAGTCTTTCTGAAGTATGAATAAAAAATAGAATCAATCCGCCAGCAATCTAAAAATACAGATAGATTAACCATAAATTCTTATAAAGCTAGAAAAACGAATTACCAGTGGTATACACATGTTCGGTCCAAAGTAAAACTTATGACACCTCAAGTTGTGCAGTTCAGGGCAGCCTGGGGCCAGCATCCATTGACAGCCAAACAGCTAAGTGCCGAAAGGAAAACACAGTAAATTATTATAGTAGAATACTTCCAGCTAAACATAGTAATTAGGTTAAGTAGAAACTACTTTGCAGTCATTAATTCAACCATGACTGTATATCAACATATTTGAGTCAAATTTTAAACAATTCTTGCCAAAATTGGGTCATGCAACAGGACAATGATCCCAAGCACACCAGTGAATCTACAAAATAATTACTGAAAGAAAAAATGGTGTTGGAACATACCAGTGAAAGTCTAGACCATATCCTCATTGAAATGCTATGTCAGGACCAAAGGAGAGCTGTACATATATGAATGCCTGCAAACGTCAATGAACTGAAGCATAGTTCTACAGAAGAATGTTTCAAAATTCTTTCACAACTAGGTGAGTGCCGATAAAGTCACAAAGAAAATTATTACTTCAAGGTATTGCTGCTTCAAGTGTTTGAGTGTGGGGTGCACTTTCTTGTTTTCATAGCTATATATTATAAAACCCCACCCAGTCAATAACTTTTCACCTTGTTCACATTAAGTTAATGACAACACACTCAACACCAACAAGTAATAATATGCACCTTTCTTTCTGTTGGCACATTTAAGCCCATCAGAGCAACCCATTTACCAGGCATGCAGCTAATGTATCCAGCTGCTCAGCTCCTTCAGATGCTTCTGGGGAAAGTGGCCCCAATGATGGCAGTGGGGTAGGTTTGGAAGGCACCAAGCCATTTTATCCACTGTGCTACTGGTCTGGTTTGTGCTGCTTATCATGGTTTTCAGCTTCTCTTTCAGAAGATTAGACTCAGGTGGGCACAAAGCTACCATGGAAACTGCAAAAAGAAACAGTACTGTGCATCTAGTATGGAATAAAAATCCAAAGTAGCATTTAGGGGGAAATGTGGCTTATTCTAACAAACACATGATAAAAGAAAATGAACAGCCCTATATAAGTTATCCTATATTTTCCCCAGACTGTCCATAAATTTAAATACAGTTGGCAACACTGCTGACCATGTATCTAGAAAACTTCAGAAACACCTAGCTCTTGTAGAGCCAAACATCTTTAAGAACTTAAGTCTAAGAATTCCATTACACATGCTCCCTGTTTAAATTCTAATTTATTGTATTTTATGGATAATATAAAAGGCAGAAATTTCCCCATAATTCCACTGTATCCAAAAACAAAGACTAGAACAAAAGCAGGAAAACTTGACAATGTGGTTTCCCGTGGATAAAAGAATACATTAAGTGAAGCAGCACATCACTACTCCTCCTCCACACAACTCCACCTATAACGGTCATTGTTAGGCAGATGGAGCCTTAAGCTATGGCAGTATACTGAAATATAATTGCAAGTGAGCATCTTCTTTTCTTGCCTGAATGTGGTTGAGTCAAAGTAAGCCAGGGAACTTTATTGTTTTCCTTCAGCAGATTAGTGCATTCTGGTCAGTGCCTAACCTTTTGCTAATGGCAAAGTCTACTCCCTGCAGCTACTCTTTCTATAAAAGTGTGCAGTTCCTTTTATGTAAAAGGTACCTGCAACTTTTCTTGCTTGTTTTTGTTTCTGTCAGAAGATGCTGCTTCAGTGCAACAATCGCTGGATTCAAAAAACCTTAACTACAGTTAACCAGATGGATGGTTTTATTTTAATGTGGGAAAGGCTAAAATCAGAAAATATTTTTATTGATGAATGTGTATTTTTGAGATATCCTCCTACTTTATATTCTCCTACAAATCCTAATGGAAGAGGCAACGAAAGATTAACATTGTCATAATGGTTATAGACATCAATATAATCTAACACCTTCCCTAGATATCCAATACTAAGAAAGATTTGTCATTAACGTCAGGTAAAATATATATTCATTAAAAATTAAAAGAAATAGAAAATTTAAAAAGCAGTCTTTACTTGTGCAGGCATGCTTTTTGTTTTGCTGAGAGATTTTACCTGTAACACACAAAGTACACAAGCCTCATATAATATACACGAATATAAAATCAATTGAAAAAGGAAGTTGG
Organism: Pyxicephalus adspersus; assembly: GCF_032062135.1. Classification (NCBI taxonomy): domain Eukaryota; kingdom Metazoa; phylum Chordata; class Amphibia; order Anura; family Pyxicephalidae; genus Pyxicephalus; species Pyxicephalus adspersus. Next base: position 66,849,253 of record NC_092859.1, read on the forward strand.
ACTGGACTTTTCAGGCAACACCGGTAAAGATCCAAAACTGTGATTAGGGGTCTTTTGGATTGTTTAGATCCATCGCTGTGTGTTAATATACATTAGTATGTGTTGTGTTAATGCAGCTAATTAATTTGAATAGACTGCTGCTAATGCACCAAAACAAACAGGAAATTGCACAGTAGTGCAGTATGGTTGAATGCAACCCATATGTGATGGAGGCATGATGCCTTAGCACCTTGGGGTGTATTGTAAATAAATGGCTCTACGGTGCACTAACATGTGCATGATGCATTGCTGTGTTTTAAAGTAACATGCAGTAACAAAGCACTGTAATATATTATGAATGGGCCCTCAAGAAAGGATAAAAATATAGGTTTGTTTTTTTGTTTTTTAACTCCCAGATGACTTAATTGTTGCAATTCTATTACTACTACATGATCTTACCCTAAAACCAACATACAGTTTAAATAAAGCTTGTGAGTTAAAACACACGAAAATGATGTTTGGTATTGTAGTTGGAATTTGTAATAAATGACATGGTACATAACTACTTACAAACAGCACATATATTTTTTTGCACAGGTTAAGGCCCTTTTCAGATATGTGGCTGAAAACCATGCTATCAGCAGCCCCCATCCACCCATCTTCAACTACTATGCTACCAACCGCAGAGTGTAAGATCTGCTTTGTTATGCAGTTTTATGAGGTTGTTCTTCTGCAGTTGAGGTGCAGTTCTTCCTCCACAGTAGGGAAGTAACTGCGTGGCAGAAGCCACTGGTTGTTTTCAGGATGCATGCCATAATCCATCACAACCATAGCTACATTCAAATGTGTGCACAAAATGGTTTCCAGTCGCTCCCATTCAGCCTGAAAGGGAGTGGTCAAGAGTGCAGGTGAGCCTGTGCTAGAAGACTGTGGTCTGAAAATATTACCATACTTTTTTGGCCTGTAACAACTGAAAGGGTAGTAAAGTTGCCCTGTATAAGTACTACTTATACAACACTGATTACAGGAAGCCTAATCCATTACTTTCTATTGTGCCTCTAAAGTTTTTCTTGAAAGGCCCTAGTCTGTTGGGGCCTTGACTGGAAAAAAAAACCTCTTTGAAGCAGGGACATAGGTAAGTGTAGCAATAGACTGTCTGTATTCAGAGTTTTGGAGCAATAATTAAAACTATCTTCCCCAATTGTCAAGTTGTGCTTAAAACAGCACAACTTTACAAAGAAAAGACATATTTCCCTCATTTTACCATCAATTATTTTGGAATGTGTCAAACAATACTGGTATGAGAAAAAAAACAAAACAATGTATATGGATATTTAAGATTGTACAGCAATCTTTTAAAAACACCCACTGAACCTAGCACAATCCACTGTAAGCATGAAAAGCAATCAGTCCATAAAATAACAACTCTTCCAAATATATGTATGTCCACCAGGGATAGATTTCCTCACAAGATGTTTTCAAGGCCAATAACATTTTTTATCAGTGGGATGTGGACGCCTGAGGTGGTGGTGGTATTACCTAGAAGTCAACAATCCACAACAAAAATCCTTATAAACAAGGGAGGTATAACCTCTGTAGTTGCAGCAACCCCACACTTTAGCATTTCGCATGATCTGCTCATGCTGACCCATGACCAGTGTCACTGGGTTTCTCCAGCTTAGAGTCCAAGTAGTATTTTGACAATGCAAGTCCCATGACTGAAACTGCTATTTCCCCCTTCAAGACTTCTATAGGAGAAGTATAATACCAGAACACTATACACTTTTAATTACTTCAGGATTACTCCTAATCTATTACTACAACACAAAAGTAAATCCATGTAAACTTTTGGCAGCATAATATGGTTTACAATGTAAAAACCCTTATTAAAAATGATTTAATTAAAAGATGATACAGTGACAGAATAATATATAAAATGTCATGTAAATGTAATATTGAAACAGTAATAGTATAATATCATGATCAGCCTTATTAAATCTACAAAAGATAGTATACATACATGTAGTAAAACATAAAAGCACAAACCATACTCTCATTACATACAAGCTCTGCGCATCCCAGTCTCCAAAATTTTTTACGAAGACTGGTATCAGGGAGTTATGAATATGCTTTTAACCATTTTGTAAGTGTAATAAATATTTTTTACTTAGGATTAAGTGCATGATTAACTTTAATATTGTTTGCAGTCAATGCTTTGCTGTTGGACTGCTGTAGCACTGGTACATACTTACAGAACATGTGATGAATGTAACAAATAAAGTTGGAGATCAGAGCGAGTAAATCCTGCCCAAAGCTGCACTAAGACAAGTCAGTGAAAAGGTGGATTCCCAGGATTTCTATTGTTTCAACTACAGAAAGACCTTTCTTATTTAAAAACATTTTTTGCTACAGCTTGTTACCTTATTGGTACAATTGTCACTAGACATATTGGGATCCAACTTTATAAAAAAAAAACTTTGGTCTGGTGGGTGCTGCTTTCAAGTATGGTATGAGGTTTCTCGTGGTTAAACACACAGTACAGCAACAGTGGTAGAAACATTGAGGAGAAACATGGTGGTCTGCTTTCTTGGTGGATCATTGTTACAGCATGGCTCCGTTCATTAGTTGACAGATTTTCTCAGTTGGCGAGTGTAAGTTAATCTCTGCTGTACTGTGAAATCCTTACAGGTGAACTCCAAAATGGCAGTTGGGACGTTAGATGTGAAAGAAACAATAAAATTGAAAGGTTTAATCACTTTTCAAGTACTTTGGCAATTAAAACATGAAATCCTTAAATCTTATAATATCATAAAAAAAATGTTTTTTTTTTTGCTCCGTTATTAAGAAATTCAACAAGGTGCTAACAGACCAAGGCTAGGAGAAAGGGCAACCATATCTTTCTTGTAGAATCGTCTCCATGATGGAAATACTCTGTGAAGAAAGCACATTGATAGAATAATTTTTTTTTTCTTTTGGTTGTCACTGGATTAGAATCCTCAAAGTTTATCTAAATTCAGCCATCTCTATGCTTTAGGATTTATTTAATAGGTAAATATAATTAAACTTTTCAATATTTTAAAAAAAAGCTTTTAATAAAATAATGACAGATGATTCTGGCAAGGTCCTTGTTTAGACACTCCGCTATGGGCTGACAACTGTCTCCCAATTATACACCTTTATTGTCACCTTGTCACATGTGCCCTTTGGAAGCAACCTTCGCAATTCACAGTGCAAAGGCATAATAAACCATGTCACCATCAGATAACAGATTTTAGGCAGATGAACAGATGACTATGACCAAGTGCATCTAGACAAGTGGTTGAAAAAAGGTTACACAGGATCAGCAGCAATAACATGTAAAAGAAAAGTATATACAAAAAGTGAAAACAGTATTTTAAAATATGAAAGTCACAATAATGCTTATTAACTGATATTTACTAAACATGGTCCAAATGGGGTTTATATTTACATAAAACCCCCAGAAAATGTATTTCCATTCAAGCCAGGGATCTATTACTGCTGGGTTCACTCTGAAAGTAAGGTTCCTATACTTGTTCCAGAACAGCATCTCACAAGTAATGTATCCAAGTTGTGGCAAGGATCCCTTATTTTTGTATGACACCATCCAACAATTATATTTAAACTGGTTTAAATGCTGAAAAATACTTTTTTAATCATTAATTTATCTTATACAATATTTATCTTAGGGATTTGATGTAATATAAAACAAATAATGAAGATATTCGTTTTTTTTTTTTTTAAATAAAATAAATAATTGCGTTACTTCAAAAGTGAAACTTCCTTACCATTTTCAGCACTTTAATTCTAAAGTAATGTGACTGAACAGCTTCTCTTTGGTCCCACTTCTCCTCTAGAAGTGGGTATCTGGCTGCAGAATAAGCAGGTAATGCGTAAGCATGCTGTGCATGAATAGATGTAACTAGCCATGAGAGCACAGATCTGATTTTGAGATTGGTGTATTTAGAATGCCAAAGTAAACAAAAATAACTGGCGGGATCACAAGGTAGATTAAACTACTAATGAGACATTAAACCACTAACACTGTGCAAAAAAGTCAGATTATTTTTTGTGCTTACATAAAGTTATATTAACTCAGATTGAGTCCTAATATTCATCTCACTAAAAATATTAAAGGACCACTCCATTTGGTGACCTCAGTGATGCATTCCTAAGGTAGGCTGCTCATTAAATGACCAGCTAAGAGACTAATCCTGTAGTTTTACTAGGACTATGAGGACTACAATAGGACTATTTTCTAGGAGTGACTATATTTTTTTTTTTTACAGGCTTCCCATCACAGACCCCTTAAACACCTTCACTTACCTGCCAACCCCTTACACATGTGAGACACACATAATAAAGATTTAGCTCAGTCAAGGAAGGTGCAGGAAGTTTTATTAGTTTACATGCCGTTTGTGAATCACATAAGAATTAGATTTGGTACCTCATTAGATTGTCATAGAGAAGTAAACCCTTGCGAAGACTAAAGCCTACAAATGCTGACATGCAGTCACTCAGTTCAGAGATAATGGTATTATAATTTCTGGTACAAAAATACATGGGACTGAAAAGCCGCTTGTAAAATAAGGGCACTAACAGCAGCTCTGATGGCACCCTAGAAACTGCTAGTAAGAAAACATCAGCATATAAGACAGGTTAATATTACCCATTGACGACATTCAGCAGACAGCCAAGATAGCCACCCAAAAGCATAGGATTGTTGCTTGTTTATTACATTACCTTTTTGACTCCTTGTTTTAAAAATGTGTATGCAAAGGTTTCCAGGACACAGTTGAGTATTCCTGCCCCTGTGATGGATATGGTCCCTCTTTGAATAAATTCTGTCCTACAGAGAAAATAAATACAGTTTTTGTTTTTTTACATGCACTGCAGTTTTTTACCCTGAAAAAACAGTTAAAAAAATATAAGATAATCAATGTATTTATATTTATATTTTTGTTTACCTGCACCTCTCTGTTCTAGAGAAATTAGGGTTCAAGGTAGGGAAGCAGACAGTAATGTGTAACAATTTTGATTGGCAGAGTTTTTATGTTCTAATGATGCCAAGCTAAGGAAATTTTAGAGGGGGTTATACATGTGTCCTCCACCTACATTTTCATTTTCCTGCACCTCCCTATTCCAGATAAATTTGGGTTTAAAAACAGAAAGGGTAGAATAGTATTACAATTATAGTTTTGTGAAAGGTAGGTAAAAAATTTAGAAGCCCCACCCCAATGCTCCTTGCTATGTAAGAGGCCCTGGGGGTCCCTAATTTGCATTTTAAATTCCTGGGTGCACTTTCTTATGAAACAGCAACCCAAATGTTCAATTTCCACAAGTCCTAAACTTTGGGGGACCTACTCCCAGCTCAAAGGCTTCACACAGCCTTTCTTCCTGAGCCATACCTGGCCTCAACTGCAACTCCCAATACGAGGTACCTCAGAGCCATTGCAAATTTATGGCCTGGAAAGGGAATGAATCAAAAGTTTTGGACAACTTTTTACCAATTTACGATTATGACAGGCTAAGCAGATAATAAAAAAAAATAGAAATTGGGAAAATAATTTTTTTAATATGACAATGAGCAATTCTTATGATTTTTCTCAATACTCCCAAATGCCCACATAGTCTAACATCCACTTGACTATTGCAAGGACAAATCTGCCCCACTGCTTACAATAAAAGTGTATGTCTACTGTAAATTAGGTTTTGTTTCAACAAAGCCATATATTATCCCTTTTATAAGATAGGTATTGCCTTTTTTTTAAGGACTTAAAGTGACTATAGCAAAAAAATAAATAAATTATATATATATATATATTAGTGAATATGTCCCTATCAAAGGTTTATATAGGAGGAGATAATGGAATTGTATTACTTTATTGTAGTAAAAGTAATACTTTCCAATACCAATGCACAGAAAGTCTGTAGTACATAGGCTTTTAATTTAATTTAAGGCTTTCCAAGCACAATTAGAGCCTAAGGTAAATTTAAGCATAACTAAAGAACACTATAGAAAAAGCACAGAGCGTTTTTCATGTAAACAATGCAACTGACTTGAAATTATTTTTAAATGTAAGGGCCAGTACCAGCTTCTGCCTTCACAACCCTACCATGTTGTTTGAACCTTAACAAAGTACATGCATTTTGTGTATGTAGTGTGACATGGTATTTGTCAAACTGATCACATTGACCAGAAAGGTATTAAATGGGAGATACATAGCTTTGAAATTTCTTGAGTATGCGTAAGGTGAAGCCACCAGGTTTCTTTAGGTAAAGATACAAAGAGCTTTACCCTTTTTTTTTTTTTTTTTTTTTTATTTGTTTGTGGTAAATCCAGCATGTCACAGTATTAGAGAATCCCATGTACCGGTATTTTTTTTTTTTTTTTAAAGCATGCACTGGGGCTAGTTTTTCTGTGAATCCACAAGAGCAGGTTTGGGTGAATTCCCAATCCCATGGACCATGTTTTCTCCCAAACTGGGCTGGTGATTTAAAGCAACCAAACCTCTGGCCAAAGAGAGAGAGATTGTAGCAGTGTGTGTTCGGAAACTGCTTCCAGTTTTTTTATGACAAGCTAACAAGAAAAGGAAAACTCAGAAAGCCTTAAAAACCTTGCCAGGTGGCTGATCTTTGTGTTTTTTGCTGAAATGTGCAGACATTGATCACCTGGGAGGACAAACTGGGGTATGGTTATTTGTTTTATTTTTCTGTTCTCTTGCATTTTGAGCTAACCCTCACAGTAGATAAATATATACCTACATCTGGTTCCCACAAGGCAGGTAGTGCTTGGTGTTTAAGGGACATATAAGGCACCTATGAAACAGGGAAGTGGATACAATCATAGAAACCATGACTAGTTTGGCACACACGGGTGCTAAATTTTTTTTGTACATTGTGCACTGCGTAAAGGAAGTCTATTTATCATGAATAGGATGCCAACAGACCAATAAAAGCACAACCCTTATTTCTATACTTTCTTGTTCTAGAAAATTAACCCTATACTTATAAGTAACACTACCAGAGCTTTTTTTAGATTTATCTTTTATTACCTTTATTGGGATTGTTGATATGGATAGGGGGTATCCCTGCCTGGAATTGAGATACACTTTATATGGAGCTCATGGATGCTCTTCAACAAGCTCTTCCTTTACTCCTCCTGGTTCGGGAGCTTCTGCTATCTTGATTGTTCATGGTTCATGGTTCAATTCTTTTAAAAACTATACAAATAGTTCACTAGATTTTCATGATGTTAGATGTCATTTTCCCTGCAGCGGGCAGAGCACACCGTCACTTTGGTGAGTAAAACTTTGGTCACAAAAAAAAAAAAAAAAAGGTAATAGGTCTTCAGCTTTAGTGATCAGCTTGTTAAACAAATTAGATTTAAGAGGTAAAGATTTTGTTGCACTGTACTTGGCTGCAGATCCTAGAAACAGCTGATAGCAATGTAACGATTTTATTAAACTGTAATTAGCTATATCAGCTAATTACAATATAATGATTTTTTAAACACTTGAATTAGCTGAAGCAAACCTGTAACTTTTGTTAGTGAGAACCTTAATTATTGAATACTAGTTAACCCCAATTCACTTTAATTGACTTCTATTTGACTCAATATTTTGTTTTTGCTGATTGGTCGGTGCCCCCCCGAGCAGGGTCAGGAGAAGGACCCCACTGGCGGGGCACACCGGCTAGAGCTGCAGCCCATGTCCCCTGTACAAATTCCAGGGTCAGGGAAGTGGGCCTGGACACAACCGGCCTACTCTTCCATCGCAGATCTGAGCCTGGGGCAGGGTTATGTCATGATGACGTCACTACTGGGAAGGTTTCTCCCCCTTTGATTGTTATCCAGCTCCCCACGCATGTGTAATTTTAGTGGTTCATGGGACTGAAAAGGTTGGCGACCACTGTGCTAGAGTTTGTAGCAGAGATAGAAATAGTGTCATAGGAAAATTACAAAATTAAATTTGTGTATTTTTGTATGTTGTGTATGTATCACTTTGCAAACAGTATAGGTTTAATAAAGTTACCACCAAATCAAAAGCTCCATAGCTCAAAAATAAAAAAACTGCTCCTTGTCTTGAAGTGGAACCAGGGTCAGGCCAACCATATTCAAATATTTACAAATTTTACAGAACAGAACAGCTAATGTAAATAATTACATTTATGTAGCATCGCCATCTTTTATACTTTAAGGGGTTTACAGAAGCAAAATCTGCAGAGGATAAAGATTTATGCAGATGATACAAATTATTTCATTTGAAAACACATCTAGATCTATGCTACAACATCTTATGTGACAGTATGGATATGGTGTGTAAACAGTCAGAAATACAAAAACCATGTTATCTTTAAATGTTTGGGGCACATTAAACCAGTAATTTAAACAAGGTTCAATTCTGTTTGTTGATTATTGTGCTTTTGTAACAGTCAATGATTGAATGGCAATTGTACAGGAAGAAACCACGATAACTAGAAAAAGCTTTTAAAAATTACATTGGCCTAAGTTGTGTTTTTCGGTCCGTTAAATGGCCATTGTTACATATACGTTATCATCACAAGAAGTTTTATCCAGCAACGAGTACAATACAGCCATGTTAAATGGTGCATTGATATCTATCATTTTGAGGATTAGGAGTATAATTCTGCAATCAAAATGATTTAAGAAAAAACTAAATTTATAGAATACTGATTAATTGACATATCCTATATCCTCCTGAATACAATTTCATGAAGAAAGTGATCCTACACAATCAAAAACCCGGGCTCTGTAGGACTTGCAGCAGGTGTTCTGTGTTTTAACTTTGCATCAGTACAAAGTTAAAGCTATGGATAAATCACTTTGCAATGTCAGAGCCCAGGAATTAGTTTACATTGTATCAAGAAAAAAAATGGTACTTAAATTTGAACTGTGGCAAACAATTATTGCGAATTTGTAATACATATTTGGAAATGTTTACCTGCCAAAATATGCGATTCTGCTTAGCATTTTTGTGAATGAGAACACATTAATAAATACTCTCCCCATCTCTTTCAACACAAAACATACTTTGTTTTTCAGGCAAATTGGCACCTGAAATCATTGCTGTATAGCAAAATTGGTTAATACTATCAGCTATACTGCCCTGAAAGAATAGAGGATGGCAGTTGAATGTTTGCTGAACATATATGTAAAAAATAAGAAGAAAATACACCAGCATGAGTAATATCAATGGCAATATTGGGGGATTCTTATGACAATGTCTGTGATGTTTGATAATCCAAAACCTATCATATGTGAATTCTGCAAATAAGAGGAAACAAAATATTGCTACATCGTGGTGAGATTTCCTTCATTTATTTTACAACAAAATAAAAAAGGCAAGGCATTGTGTAAATCCTAAGAAGGAAAGGTGGCTATTCACTAACCGGTATTTTTATAGGCCAAGATATTAGATTTAATAAGGCCATCAATATATTGATGGAAATGCCTGTTCTTCATTTAGTCTATTGTTCCATCCAGTGATTATGCTGCTTCAATGAATCATTTATGAATGACTCAAAGCACTGGTGTATATTGATGTATTGTGAAAAGTGTGGTCTTTCAATGTACAATATGCAGTGGAAAGAGGACATGCTGAATTGTAAAGTTCATCAGCAATCACATTTATCTACATTTAAGATGGGTTGGAAAAGGCAATAGGGTACAGGCAGGAGGCCAATAAGTCTCTGCAGTATATAATGCATATAGATAGGAAAAGCATGGTCCTACTGAGCAGCAAATATAGTTACATAGTTGTATAGATGGTATGTCACAGCAGAGATATTGACAGTTTAATAACACTAGTTACTACCGTGTTTCCCCGAAAATAAGACCTACCCCGAAAGTAAGACCTAGCACTATTTTCTAAACCTGCCCTAATATAAGACCTACCCCGAAAATAGGACCTAGTGTAAATCTGTCCAGTTCAGAAAAAAACCCCACCCAAAACTGTAATTCAGCCTAAAAAATCTAAAGCTTAATACCCCCATCTAAAATTTAAAATCCTAATCTAAAGCTTAATAATCCGCACGCAAGCCCTAGCGCCCGCCCCCCCGCACGCGGGGGTCCGTAACAGCCAGCCCACCCCTGCTCAAGATCCCCTTAACTACATACAGCAGGTCAGAGGAGAAAAAGAAGAGAAAAGAAAAGCATACATAAATAAAAACCGGAGGACAGTACTCACCGAGTCATGTTCTTTCCCTGTGAAGGCAGCGGGACACTGAAAGAAAGCATGCGGCAGTGCACACTCCGGAGCCGCACAAGCCGATGCTTTCTTTCTAGTTCCGGCTCCTGTCACAGGCGGAGTGATACTACATGCACTCCGCCTGTCAGAAGCCAGAACTCGGGCTCGCGTCTTCCGAAAGGTAAGTTTTTTTTTATTTTTAAGACCTACCCCGAAAATAAGACCTAGTGTGTTTTTGGGAGCCAAAAAAATATAAGACAGTGTCTTATTTTCGGGGAAACACGGTATGCACTGTTGAGCAACAAACATGTTTGACAAGGATGTAGCACTGAACCTACGCAACATGGTAATGTTGAGATATGGACTTGACAGGGCCACCATACTTGCTTAGCATATTTTGAAGGAAAAGGTGGCAAGCAGTAATTAAAGTGGAACTAAAACCACTGAGAAATGTGGGTGCCAGTCAATGGCATCATTGTCATCCAGGAAATACCTAGACACTTGAGGTTAGTCGTGGTCCTGAACCAGGAGGAATGCAAGTCGCACTGTCACAGCATAAAGGTGCAACATTATGTCTGAAGCGTTCCATCCTGAAGCCTAAAAACTATCTGGGTATCTTTACCAAGCATATGGCTGTCTTCTTGGCCCTTACCCAGATGATTATCGACCCACTGCAAACTGTACATGCTGGATGATGTTGCAGGCAACAAAAAATTCTCCATGGCATCTGCAGATTTTTTTTAAATATGTCACATGCTCATTGTGAACCCACTCTTATCTGAGAAGAGAACAGGGCCTGCCACTTCTGCTGTTCTTGAGCTGTGCCAAGCTGTGAGAACAGGACCTATTACAAGACCCATTACAAGCCCACATGCCACCCTTATGAAGGTTATTTGTGACAGCTTGGACAGAAACATGCACACAAGTAGACCACTGAAAGTTATCTTGAAGGGCTCTGGATGTGTTTTTCCTCACACAAAGTCACATATTTTGGCACTGCTACTGGGTTCTGCCCATTTACAGCCCTGTCCAACTTTCCTTGTGTAAAAATGTGTCTCTTGGTATCACCTTTATTGCTAGACACCTTCTGGAAATCTTCCTCCAACAGCATATATAGATGATCTGAACTACCTGTGCAGCCTGATTGGACTGCTAGTACTGCCTTATGCTGCTCTACAATACCAGTATAAACAAAGCACTAGCAAAATTCAAGACTGATATAAAAAAAAGTCAGGAAGAATAAGAAAAGAAATAGTCTCCATTCTCTTAGGGTATTGGCTTGCTGATCCCTTCTGTCTGTTGTTGCTTTCATTTGTGTCATAGGAGATGAAGTTGATTCACAATTACTCATTCTTCCTAACTGGACAAATTGATATACCAGAAGTTGTGTTATACCAAGTTGATTGATTGCTCCCTTGTAATGTAAAATGATATACAAGGGGGTGGTGAGAAGTTCCCTTCCAGATGAAATAGAAAAATGAGTGTGGGGGCATATGACATACTAATACCTCAGTATGTAACTGTGGAAATATCTGAGGCACAAGCAAGTTTCACGTTGTTGGAGTTAAGGGTCGTCATTAAGTTTTTGTTTCTGATATTTTCATGATATTTGTTACATACTAAGATATTAGGCCTTCATATGCCCCCACACTCATTTTTCTTTTTCATCTGGAAGGAGGCAAAGCCAGGAACTTCCCAGCACCCTCTCATGTATGTATGTATGTATGTATGTATGTATGTATGTATGTATGTATATACGCACGCAGGCATACATACATACATACACACACACACACAACCGTGACAGTGATACTGTGCTGCTGAGGGGTGCGGAGGGCAGATAATCACTCTCAGAATCTCAGGGACAGGCTAAAGTCCATCAAAATTCCTCTAATGCCAAGGCATTTACAATTATTAATTAATAATAATAATAATAATCAGAAGGTTTTAGCCGGTTGCTCCACCCGGCTGCTGTGAATACCCCGCCCACCTCTCCTCAGCAGCTCCATTCCTCTACAC
>NC_092859.1:66862443-66879896 GCF_032062135.1 Pyxicephalus adspersus
ATTGAGGTTGAGGTACTGGACGGTTACAGTCATGTGTAACAAGGAAGTGCATTTTGATGGAGTTTTTTTTTTTAATGTTGTAATGATGCCACGGTGATGAATAGGGGATAGACACAGGTGTCTCCCACTTCAATCTATATTTTTTTTTCCCTGCACCTCTTAATTCTGGAGAAATTGGGGTTTGAGGTGGAGTTGCAGACAGATATGTGGAACAGAGCAGGCAGCACATTTTGCTAGGTAGAGATTTATGTTCTCATTATGCCATAGCAATTACATTTTAAAAAAGGTTTAGCCACAAGTGTCCCCCACTTGCACCTGCAGTTTCAGTTTCCTATGCCTCCATGTGTACCTTAAAAATTTCAAGTCAATACAACCAACAGTTTAGGAGATCTGAAGGTTTGAACACAGCGAGTTGTTAGGCTGCAGAATATGACATGCAGCTTTTACACTCACACAGCTATCACACTCCGCTGCAGATGACATCATTACACACTGTGGATAAACGTCACAGACCGTGTTTTTATATAGAGTATGGACAGTGATGAGAGGGGATCATTGGCTGTCTTATCCATATCTGATATCACATGCATAATGCTTTTAAAGCATCGCATTTTAATATTATAATAAAGAGTGACTTTCTCTTATATAATGAAAAAATGTGAAATTTTTTTTTTTTTTGTTTTTACACTTTTTTGGAGAGAATCTCTCCCCTTCAGTCTTTACTTCCATTTCAGTAAAGACCAAAGGGGAAATCCGCAGCCTCCTGGGATATTTGTGTCACATATCCCAAGAGGCTCTGCATTGCTCCTTGTGTGCAACCATCTTTAGTGGCTTTCTTATAATGTAAAAAAAAAGTGTTCAATCGCATGCATGTGCAGTGCAAGGAAGCACTGGACGTACAAGTGAGCACCAGAGAAAAGGTGGAAGCTGAGCCAGCGTGGGCCTGCTGGGCTAATTTTGTAAAAGAATCAAGTGAAAAAAAAAAAATGTTTTCACAAAAGTTCACTTTAACTAAATATAGACACAGGAGCACATCTGAAGTTAGGCTGAATTCACACCGGCAGTAAGGGTACATTTGTCCATTCCTCATGCCAGGAACCACTGCTGCTTAAAAAACTTCTAGCTCTGAAAAAGCCCAGCACTTACCGCCTGTTACCAATCCTAGGTGCCTAGCAGTTGCCAGAAGTCCCTCAGAAGGGGTAAATGTTTTTTGCTGCTAATATGAACGAAGCCTAACTTGTTACACCACATTCATTATACTATTACACTACTACAAAGGAATACACTCTTAAAACTAAGAACACTAGTAAGTTGGGTCACAATACACGTACACGGCATAGAACAGTTGTGGCAAAATACATAGAAAAGAAAAATTGGATATACTAAGGGGGCAGGCATTACAACTTTGGAACATATCATTGGGAGAAGGTAAAACACTGAAACAAAAAGACGTTACTGATTACCCATGGCATAAACAACTGGGAGCACTAAATTTGCCATGTTTTGCCACACCCCCTTTTTAATATACATACACACACACACACACACACACACACACACACACACACACACACACTGTAGCAGGTACTCTGTAGAAGGATTTCTTGTTCCTTGTTGTGACATTTCTGCTGCTTTCCTCATCAAATATGTAGTTTAAACGGGGACAGATAGTGTCACGGTCCCTCCTGTGACTAAGGTTAGAACATCTGAGAGATTGGCTACACGTGAGGTTATCTGACAGTCTCTTTGTTTTCACTTGTTTCAGTGTTGTTGTTGGTAATGACCACACCCCTTGTCTCAGCTGCAGCTGGTGGTCATTACTGCTCCTCTATTTAGTCTGGCATCACACTTTATGCTATGCGGTTTATACTCTCAGCTTGGATTTGGAAGAGCTGGTGTGTAGTCCTCTCCTGAGTTCTTGCTAATCTATTTTCTATTGAAGATAAGTTGTACTGCTTTTGGTTTTTTGTTGTTCTCTTGGGCTCATGGTTACTGGGCCTCAAGGAGACGCTGGTTCGTTCATCTGGGAAGGAACCAATAGTCTCAAACCCTGCCACTACTCTTAGGGCAATTCAGGGCAACTAGGGCCTAGGTTCCGGTGTATGAGTATTCCCACCTTCAGGGTCTATTCATACTGACAGGAGTCAGGGCTAGGTTTAGGTTTTTCGTAGGTGGTGACCGTTTCCCTCTCCCTAGCCTTTGAGGCCTAGTTCCTTGTCTTCATCCCTCTATTTTCATTCAGGTGTTCCTCTCACCTCCACACCTTGTGATAGAAAGATCTCTAAGTGCACTACACTTATTTTTTATATATTCTGTCAGACTCTGTAAAAGTCAGAATTCTATGTTCAAATATTTAATGGGAAAGACAAAAGAAAGTGGAGGATCCAAGCTAAATGATCACAGAAGAGATCAATCCAACTCAATGTAATTTTACTGCCACAGACATTGCAGCTAACATTAGTTTTATTGACATTGCAGCTAATATTAGTTTTATTAAGGACAACTAGTACCTAACAATTACCCTTTATACACAGATAATATTATTGGGGATCCAGTCCCACTTTCATATACACGATTTCTCATAACAATGCCAAGGAATCTTCTATCATGCTTCACCACCTGCACTTCTGTCACTTTCTAGGCTCAGCATACTGCCTTGTGTTACTTGGTATTTTCAGTCCAGAGCACCTGCCCTCAGCTTTGTAACCATGTCAGATATTTTTTTTTTTAGTTACAAGGCATTCATGGGGTCCACTTTTGACCATACTTTTTGCATAGATCATGTTGGCACTACTATAATTATGAATAAATAAATAAATAAAATGGCGTGGAAAACATTTAAAATATCTCTCCAGGTTTTTTTTTTTTTTTTTTTTTTTTACACAGGTGTTCGGTTCTTGATTGTGGAAATTTACCACTTTTCATGCTCAATGAGATGAGAGTCTTTTTCTACCCAGTTACACAGTTTCCTAAATGTCCTAATTCTAAATATACAGTAACACTTAATATGGGAACCTTTATTCAGATCATTAGACATGTTTGAAGAGTTATTATGAAAGGTCTCCTACCAGTTGGGATTGTCTTTGCATTCTCTGTACACAGACTCCTCATTCAAAGATGCATACTGGGCCCATGTTAAGCAGCGGCTCTTCAGAGTCATCACTCTTGTTTTCATATCTAGCCAGGACTCCTCTTCCAAGTACACATTTGGCACATTCAAGATACTGAACTGTGTAGAACATAAAAATGCACATCAGTAACAAGTCATTTAAACTGGGTGATGTCAGTTCTGACTTACCTAATTTTCAATAAATACACAATAAATTTCTAAAGGTTTAAACATAATGGCAGTGGTAACCCATGGCAAGCAAATTAATAAAATATGACTAATGAATGCTTGTGTGATGTACACATTTTCCTAATAGTGAATAAGCTTTGTTGATAGTGTAAGAGACAATAGTGCAACATTATCCCTTAATTGCATGCATTAACCATCCAAAAAGCTAGGTCAGAAGAAAAGCAAAACACGCAAATTAAATCCATCAATCATGAATTTATGGATCATGAAATCCAACTCTTACCCCCTTCCAAATCAGTTTTCATTTTGCCACCGAGTTTGGTGGAAAGGTTATGAGTTTAGTTTTTTACTGCTTATGTTTGTCTCATAATGACAGATTGAAAAATTGTTTTTTAAACCAGAAAAAAAGTGCAAGCAAGCTTCATAAAAGCTAATGTAAACATATTAGCTCATGGTGTTTGCAAAATACAGAGGGGATCCTATTTAACTGAGATGCAGTAACATGGGTGGATTCTTTGAGTCACTTGTACTTTTTATACCATTTTAATTATTTGTTTAGAAAAGAAGCAAAAATTTCATCACATATTCAAGATCACATCACACCTAGGTTAGGATATCCACTGAAAGATATTACTGTGTATGTCAATTCAAAAATTATTCTTGTTTTTGATAAAGCATTAGGAAATAATTAAAACTCGTCCCATGTGCTCTCACCTAAAACATTTTGTTTCAGTATGATCCTGGAAAAAACCCCATCACCAAGAATCAAAAAAGTGCTTCAAAGTCCAAATCCAAAGCCATGCTCATCATGTTTTTTTTTACATGAAGAGCTTAATTTTGGTAGAATGTGTTACAGAAGGCACAACAGCGAACCAACATTTTATGAAGTTTTGACAAAGCCGAGAAAAACAGTCAGGAAAAGATGCCCAGAAATGTGGGCAAATGGTTTCAGTCTTCATGAGGACAATGCTTCTTCTCATACAGTACTTTCTATGAAACAGTTTTTGACTGACAAACACATTACTATGCTGGAACATCCCCCATATTCACTGTATATGGTACCTTTTGACTTTTGACTTTTTCCAAAATTGAAACTGGTGCTTAAAAGGAACACGCTTTCAGTCAATGGATGCAGTGAAGAAACATCAGATATCTTGAAACAGCTGACAAAAACGGATCTGCTCCACACCTACAACCAGTGTAAAACCACACTGCACTAGTGCTTAATTGCGAATGAAGAGTATATTGAAGAGGGCAAGCATTACAACTTTCATATACAAATCAAATTTTTTTTTTTTTTTTTAGGTACACCTTGTTAGTACAAGGCTGGACTCCCTTTTTACATCAGAAGTAATTCCTTGTGGAACAGATTCAACAAAGTCCTGGAAATATTCCTCAGGAATACGGACATGATAGTATTATGAAGTAACTGCAGATTTCTGGGCTGTACATCCATGATGCAAAGTTCCCATTCCACCAAATCCTGAATATGGTCTGTTGGATCGAGATGTGGAAGCTATTTGAGTACAGTGAACTCATTGTCATGTCCAAGAAAAGTCCAATTTTCTCTTGTCCAATTTTAGTAAGCCAGTGTGAACTTTAGCCTCTGATGGCTGTTTTTAGCTGACAGGAGTTGCACCCATTGTGGTCATATACTTTAGGTGTTTGACGTATTGTGCATTCAGAGTTGCTTTTCTGCATACGTTGGTTATACCGAGTGGTTATTTTATTATTATACAGTATTTATATAGCGCCATCATATTACGCAGCGCTGTACAAAGTTCATAGTCGTGTCACTAACTGTCCCTCAAAGGAGCTCACAATCTAATGTCCCTACTATAGTCATATGTGGTTAATGTAGTCTAAGGGCAATTTTTAGGGGGAAGCCAATTAACTTAACTGCATGTTTTTGGGATGTGGGAGGAAACCGGAGTACCCGGAGGAAACCCACGCAGACACGGGGAGAACCTGCAAACTCCATGCAGATAGTGTCCTGGGTGGGATTCGAACCCAGGATCTAGCGCTGCAAAGGCTGGAGCACTAACCCCTGAGCCACCGTGCTGCCTATTTGAGTTACTGTTGCATTTCTATCAGCTGAAACCAGTCTAACCAATCTCCTCTATCTTCCAGCATTACCAGGGCATTTTTACCCAGATAATTGCTGCTCACTGGTTAATTTTTCTTTCTCTTTTTTCTTTAAACCATAAAGTTGTGTGTAAAAATCTAAGCAGATCAGCCATTTCTGAAACACTTAGACCATCCCATCTGGCACCAACAACCATGCCACATTTAAAACCATTTAAATTGCCTCTCTTCCATGTACTTTGGCTTGGTTTGAACTTCACCTACATGCCTAAAACATATTACAACTGCCATGCAATTGCCTGGTTAGATAAGTGCTTTAATAAGCAGTCCAACAGAAAGTGGCTGGTGAATGTGCAATATATATTTGATACACAAACATACATACACACACACACGCTTGTATAGCGAAAACAGAGAAATTGAGACGTTACTGTTCATGATAGCACTCAGACTGCCATATCTTGAACGATGTGCAAAAAGTAAAAGCACATCAATTTCCACATTTGTCCTAAACAACAATGTAATCATCATAACATAAGCTCCTTGCAATACTTGCTATACTATCCAATAAAGGGTTTCCTTGAGCAATGAATAGTTTGTGCCTTTCAGGTCAGTTTAACAGATACCAGCAATGTAGGAGACATTTTGCCCCACTGATCACCACAATAATATATCGTGAGATGTAAATATAGCAGGGGTTTCCTGAAGACCTGAACATTATTTCAAGGTTTCCCTCATGTTAAAAATGCAGACAAACACTGGTTGGAGCATTGCATTAAACCAATCACATCACTAAAACAAATTGAAATACATAAAGGTAACTAAAAGCTTTTTGGATACTCCAATCAAATCATCCATGTTTGTTAAAACTAGGTAGCTTTCTCCATGTACTGTATGTGCAGGAAATGAAAGCTTTGCACCCAAGCACAATTCAGTAAACATTTAAAATACTAACACAATTTTGTGTTGCATTTTAGTGGTCGATTAGTGTCTTCTGATATACACAGAAGTCTTTTTGCCTGTCAGTCTGTTTTATAATGTGCACAATTCAAGAAGAAATACTGTTTGCATCTGAAGCTTTGAGAACTATACATGTGAGAAATTTAACAATGGCTGAAGAATGATGATGTACTGTACATCATACAAAGGAAGATAGAAAAACATGCTTCAACAAAAAAGTTGACAAATCACAAATACAAAAAGCAAGAAAATAGTGATAAACCAAAGTCATTTATTTTTTTAGATACTATTGATTTCCAAGGTCTTATATTACAAAGAACTGTGCTGAAAACATTATTGAAATGGCCACAGCTTTTACTCTTAAAAAATCATCAGTTCTGATCCTCAAGCCAGCATTTTCTTTAGAATAGTTTAACATTACCCACTGCAAACAAGTAGGAAGCGTTAAAGGGATGGTCCACAAAAGCGATATTGCTTAAAGGGCGTTATGGTTAGACAGGCTATTCAGTTGAATAGGCTGCCAACATACCAGAATGAAAAAAGAAAGAAAACCATTTTAGGAAAGGCAGTGCACCACATGTGCAATACCTTTTACTATTTGTCCAATACAGAAGGCCTTAAGCATGCATTTGGCATTCTGCAGTGAAGTAAGGACTGGCAAGAGATCACTTTAATGCAGTAGGCAATCTTAAACATGTATTGCAATATATGCTAAACACAAATCCATGTTTTTATGTAGACTTAATTGGATAAATGGATGCTTGAAAAAATAGTCTAGCATCTACCATTTTTTCTGTTTTGGGTGTCACATGGTCCCTTCTGACTGACCTACCCACTAGCTGAATTGAAAGATGAAAAAAAATAAAACTACTACAGTGTGTAAGCAAATAAAATAAGATTTTGCTCTAACTGGTTGCTACTTTACACTGTTTGCATGGCACCCAAGATATGAAAACTACAGTTAAAATAATATTGAAAGAGTTTTGTTATGTTTATTTGTATGTAAAGTGCAAAAAAATATCTTTGATCTGG
This sequence comes from Pyxicephalus adspersus, assembly GCF_032062135.1. Lineage (NCBI taxonomy): Eukaryota > Metazoa > Chordata > Amphibia > Anura > Pyxicephalidae > Pyxicephalus > Pyxicephalus adspersus. The sequence continues at coordinate 66,869,819 of NC_092859.1, forward strand.
TCATAAAACATGTAAGCTGATAAGTCAGTAAAAGAAGAGAGTGCAAATAAGTTAACAGCATAGTTTCCAGAACATCTCCCACCTATATATTGAAGAGGAAGAGAGGATAATGTGTTTTGTCCTAGAGTAATAGCCCAGTACAGGTAGTGTGTTTTAACATGACAATCAGGAGTTGGCCCACTTGGCTTCGGCTGGGTGGTCTTAGTAGCCAGCCCCTGTGATGAGCATTACATCCCGGTGGGTCTGGGCAATCTGGGCAGCTCTTCTTCTTTAGAGGAGGGATCACAATAGCACTCCAGTGCACGGTTTTTGTAGTGTGTTTTTGCACACTCTCTTTTTTACTGAGCACCAGGGTTTTTGTTACGAGAATCACGATTAGCGAGATTCAAAAAAAAAAAAAAATAATGTATATTTGGTATAGCCACCAGAGAGTATGTTTAAGACCAACCTGTATGAGGGAGCTTGAAATGAACAATGTGGTGTCTCCTGGTGGATCCATCTCCTGTGGATGTGTGAAGAGGATCAGGGGGATCCCAGAGAAGCCGTCCCATTTATAGGACGGCGTCCCTGGGACCTCCCCCCGCTTCACGTGCACACAGCCGGCGTCTGGAGATTGCCCAGAGGCCGGTTTGATGACATAGAGCAGCGTCATCGGCACCGCCCATCCAGCCCAGGTCATCTTAGAGCAAAGGCGGAGGGCTAATCACCCGACGCCTGTGCTCAGTGCTGAGGCCGTTCCTGAGACCTCTAAAAAGACGAGGATGTATGGGGAGAGATAGACCCCGCCTCCAAATTGAAGGAGAGGTCATATACAGAAGCGCCCAGGGAGATCCAGGCAGGCATAAGGCAGAGAGCAGCGGCTAGGGCTAATCACCCGACGCCCGTGCTCAGTGCTGTGGTTGGTCCTGTGCAGCAAAGCATCCCTGTCTAAAGAGACGAGATGTGCAGAAAGAGATAGACCCCGCCTCAAAATCGAAAGAGGGGTCATGTACAGAAGCATTATTTTAGCATTATGTTCTGTTTTCTGTATGTATATTGTATTATGTTTGCTGTTATAGCTACAACTTTTAACAACCATGATCGATCCTCTATATTTTTCATATATATGTTGTGACAAATATGTTGTTTCATTGGGGTAAAAGAATTTTTATATTATGCAGTGATATATAGTATATTCCTTCCCAGGTTCTTGTACACTTTCTTCACTCTAGAGCCCCTTTGGGTCAAATTGAAAAACACTGACACCAACAAACCTCTTTTCGGTTGTGAGTTCAGTTTTTCCAGTATGTACAAAACTCCCCTTTGGGGCTACTACAATATTATATGGATCAGAAGAAAGGATTGTGATCGATTTTCTTGAAACTGTTATTTTTTTTGTTTATATATTAGGTATTGTTTATTGTACTCACCAATATAATATACTAATTTGTGCCTAGAAAGACCATGCTTTTATTCCTATTCCTTACTCATTAGATAAGGGTTGGCACTTAACTCTATGATTATTTTTACCACATACCAACCACCACTGACATTTCTGAACATTTTAAATACCTGTACATAAATATACCTAGACCAACTAGCGACACTCCAGTCCATAATTCAACATATTTTTTATCCCTGGGATACCATAATCAAACACTTTGTAATAGGCTCTGGATGAAAAGCACTTTCCAAATGTAAATGATTTCTACATGTGACCTGGGGAAATGTGAGAAGTGGAAAAAAAAGAATCTGTATTCATCTTCGTAATTAGACTCGAGGATTAATAGTTAAGTAATGATGAAAGCTGACCGACTGCTGTTAGCGCTTGGTATTGATGTGAACTTAATGACCTTAACAAATGATGGCGAGGTCATGCAAATGTTTACAGATTAATGCAAACTGCTTGCTCCCCAGTCTCATTCTTTTTTAGAAGCCACGTAAATAATCTGCCCACTCCATGATTCATATGAAACGGCTTTTACAGATAGGTTACAGTCAATATATACTTAGGGTTTTAAAAAAAATCCTACTTGCAAAATGTTGCATGCAAAAAGCATTCACAGACAAGAATTGTACCAATTAATATATACACACACACATTCCATACCTTGAAAATCTATCTGGTCCAATGAAGCATGAAAAGAATTCAGACACAAGTTGTATACCCACTCTAAACTTGACATTTGAGTGCAGAATTAAAAAAAACTCAACTCAAGGGGTTAATCCACATTTTGTTGACTTGTTTGTCACATGTTGTGGGTGCCATGGATGCAAAGTCACTGCTTATAGTTTGTCAACTTTCCACTGGGCATAATATATTTTAAAGTAAAAAAACAAAAGAAGAAAAGTCCAGATAAAAATTTGGGGTTATGAAGAAATATGTTAAGACCATAGATAAATCAGCCTGGATGCCAACTGTCCAGACATTTATACACTCGAGAATTCCAAGAAATGTATAAACACAGCTATTCAGTCCAGCAAATGTTCTTACAGTTATCCTAAAAATACAGTTAGTATAAGTACCTGAATTATGTCCTTATATGAACATACTATAATTCAGCTTGGTAAACCTCTGAAAATCTACTGGATTTCACACATTGCAGCCAATCGAAAAATACTAAATAAATAATATTATTAAAAAGAGCTTGACTACAATATGATACAGTAGAGAGTAGAGGAATCTTCAATAATGGTCTACTCAGCTCACTGGGGGCTAGATATGCTTAAAATGTAAAATGAGTCCATCAAACTCTGTAGCTGTCCACTTTCAAGTCTGTCAAGCCATAGCCATATATCTAATACATAGATGGTCAAATTTGGGGGAAGCCAATAAACCTAACTGCATATTTTTGGAATGTGGAAGGAAACCGGAGCAAAGGCCAGAGTGCTAACCACTGAGCTACCGTGCTGTCCAAATCCTGCATATTCTCCACAATAAAGGTTTCCCTTAAATTATAGTTGTAGGTGCTTAAGAGAACTAACTCTACAGAGATGGTTACAGGGTATAAAAACAATTTTAATCTCCAAGTAGGTGCCAGTGTCAGAACAGGAGTGCTTAAGGAAAAACAAGAAGCGTTGGGAGTCCTAACACAGGCTTTCTATAATGAGATCATCTGTTTTTTTCACTTCTCCTTGTAGAATACAAGGTCTTCATCTAGCCTTCCTGTAAATCTGTTACTTTGTACATCATCACATACTGAAATAGCAGGATGTGAGCCCAGCGACCGACAGGTGTGGAGAGTGGTATAAACTGTGCAGAAAATAAATGAATGAAAGTACAAACTTCTTCTGGCAAAAAAGCAAACTAGATTTGTTCTAGGTTTGTTCTGAAAATCTATGTCTAATGTATTGACTTTAGATATCAATAGGAAACCTACAGTATAATACAATGATGTTTAACCTCACATGTGGAATAACCACACTTGTGTCTACTGCTAATGCTCCTGACAATAAGTCCTTAACTGAGCCAGCCACATGCCATCCCGTGCCTTCAATTTAAACATTTTTTTTTAAAGAAAAAAAAAAGGTAGTAAAAAAAGAAGCATATAGAAAAAGGTGAGGAGGAGGAAGTTAGAGGGAGAGAGAGAGAAAAAAAAAAAAAAAAAAAAAAAAAAAAAAAAGAACGGTGGGAGAATTGTACAGGGTGTAATAGTAGGAAGAAGGGGGTTCATGTGTCTAGCTCCACTTTGTTCTTAAGGTTAGAAAAATATATCTGCGATTCAGACCCTGTACTCTTAAGCTTAGAAAACTAAAGCTGGGAGAGGGAGGCTTCTGGATCTTCTTCTGGATCAGAGGGTAGAAAATGTTGGGCTCTACAAAGCTTTGGGTAGCACAGGCTCTGGCAGAAGACTATATTGAGGTAGATACACAATTGTAGGATGAGACAGTTTTTTAGAAGGAATTGGGTATTTCAGCCATGGCAACAAGTAGAGAGAAAACTCACTGAAAGACTGCTCAACCTTGATCCACTGTTTATGGCCTTAAGGGTGACACTACATTTTTCTACAAGTACTACAAGTACAAACAAGGAATCTGTACTAGGTACGTCTGCAAAAGACACAGGATCTTGGATCCATATTAATTTTAACTACATGTGTATTCACAAACCACTTTAAAGTCCTTAATCATGGATAATAGGGGCAGAAAATGTAATTGAAATACACAGGACAAATGCTTTAGCGCATCTATATAATGGCTACTTTTGCCATTATTTAATGGGTATTTAATGGCTACTTTTGCCTATGAAGAAAAACAACTGGCTTAACTGCTCCTTAAGAGGAAAATGAGCTCAAACATAGAGAGTTCACGCTGGAGACTGGGCCATAAAGTAATAGGAACAGGGACTGAAGAAAAGCAGATCAGGATAGGAAGAAACCTTCTGATAGACTGCACCTTCCTGACACACTAAAAATCTCAGCTGCCACTTATGACAACACTTCAAACAAATACAAATATTTCCGATACAGCAGAATAAATATTTTAAAGTTTATGTAGTTTTTATTGTTTATCGGGATAGAGAGATATTATGGTAGGGTAGCCTTAATTCTTAGGTTCAGCTTTAAAGCCCTTTTTCAGAATCAAACATAATGGTCATCTTTCTTGAACTGACTAATAAAAACCAAAGAATACAAGACCTAATGGGTATCGAACATTAAAAAATCAAAAAAAAAAAAAAAAAAAAGAAGCAAGCCAGTAACAGTGGCTAAAAGTCTTTTAAGCGCAATAAATAATATTTATATACTGTGAAGAATGGTGTAACAGCTGAATGAAGTATTGTCCTGAACCAGAAATAAAGCTTACCTTTCTTAAAAAGGATGGAATGACGTTATTGCATGTTGCAATCCTCCGCCTGTACACAATGCCTGTTGCCGAGTCTGCTCATTGGAAGGATGAAAGAATAAAAATAAAAAAAATAAAAAAAAGACAGCAGGAGATTGCACTACTTTTGTCTAAAGCATCGCATTTCCAGTTACAGTGCTATAACAGCTGATATGTTTTTTTTTGTTTGTTTTTTTGCACTGAATACCATTGTAACAAAAGATAAAGAAAATACCTAAAGAATAAAGTATCTCTAAGAGAAGGCTTTATTACAGTAAAACATAATTGAAATATAACTGCAGCTGTTCTACATTAACATGTCTGTTACATTTTTTTTTACTCTTTTGTGCTATTGTACAAAGTCTAGGAGATTGTTGGGTGATATTAGGAGATTAATGCTATCAGGGAATACTTGAAAAGGAAACACCCCAAAATATAGTAAATGATTGATTGTTGAGAGATTTATCTTCTGCACCAATTTAAACCCATAGGGGATTAAAGAATAAATATTAATAGCTTCTGCTATGCCATAAAGATGGGGTACAAAAAAAACAAAAGAGATGGATTTGTTGGTTGTGCTACTCTCACATTATAAGAAATATACAAATAGATCAATTTCATGAGATTTCAGTAGTGTGCTCAAGCTACTAAAAATATATATACAATTATAGATCATATTAAAAATTCATAGATTTGTGGGACCACAACGTGGATGCCTAATTATATTTTTGACACGTGATCTTTGAAAAAAATCAAAAATGTACTTTAGTAGGCCACATTTTTTAAGGAGCTGTAAAATTTAAAAAAAAATTATTTGGGCTTGCTAATCAAAATTTTACACAACTTTAAGCACAACTGCTCATAATGATTACATAGCAGAAACTATTTATTTACTGATATGATGATATCTAAATAAGGCTGGAAATAATCTAATCAAAGCCAACTAGATAGATTTTGATAATTGCACGCACATATTTTTTTTATGTATATTGTATGAAGTGGTTTGTGAACCCTTTAAAATGTTTTTTTTTTTCCTAACTCCCAAAACTAGATGGAGAAAACATAGGTAAACAAGAGAACAAAAAATTATTGTATTTGGTAATTATTTGTTGGAAAAAAATGATCCAATAACGTAACTGCGTGTGGCAAAAATAAGTGAATCGTGCTCTCAATATTAGTGTGCCCCTCTTGTGCAGTCATAACTGCAATTAAATGTTTGTGTTAACTGTTGATCGGTCCTGCACATTTGAGGAATTTCAGCTATTCCTCCATACAGAACACCTTTAAAGAGGAACTAAACTCCAAACTTCAAAAAAAAAAAAATACACTTACCTTCAATCTCGCAGTCTGATCCCTCCGGTGGTGTCCAGCGTCAGGTCCCACGTCATCCCGCCATCCGTCCCGGAGCCAGCACTTGGGCATGTGCAGAAGGAGGGACCAAGAGCTTTGTGCTCCCATTCATTTTCGATCACCTAGGCGGTGCTACACCTTTTAAAAAAAAAAAAAAAAAAAAAAAAAAGGTGTTGCACTGAAAAAAAAAATTAAACAACAGAATTTTTACCTTACATAAAAGGGTTGTCTACCCTTTCATGTAAAGAGAAAATTCTGAGTTTAGGTAAGTTTTTTTTTGGATGTTAGTTTTGTTTCCTTACATGAACCGCTCATTTTAGGACTTTGCACAACATTTCAGTTGGATTAGGAGGAAGACTGACTTGGCCATTACAGAACATTCACTTCATTCTTCTTCTTTAACCATTTTAACCACTCTGGTAGAGCAACTTGTGTCTTTAGAATTGTTGTCTTGCTGCATGACCCACTGTCTCTTGAGATTTGGTTCATTGACAAATTGTCTTGACATTTACTTTTAGAAAACACTGGTATAGTTAACAATTTATCATTATGTGATGGCAATTATGGCAAGCTAGCCAGGCCCAGATGCAGCAATACTGTCCCAAACCACAACACTCCCACCGTCATGTTTTACGGATGGGGTAAGGTTCCCTTGCTGGGGTAAGCTTTTCTTCAAATGTATCGCTCCTCATTTAAGTGAAAAAATCTATTTTGGCTCAGTTTTATGGGTATCAACCACTCTTTTTCTGAAGCTTTCCTTTGACACCTCCTGTTCGAGCCATGATACACATCCACAAATGTGTTGTATTTGTGATCAGGATCAAAGTTTTTTTTAAATTAAACAAACTTTTCCTATTACTACATTGTATTTTTTTTCCATTACTACATGACCAAATATAAAAAATGTTGTTTCTCTTATTTTGCTAGGTTTTCTTCATCTACTTTTTGGACTTCATAGAAAATTTCACAAGGCCCACAAACTTAAGCATATATTTATATAAAATATTCTTTTTTTGAATTTACAAAAAAACAAATGATTGGATTTAGTGTTAATTTTTGTCCCAGGTTTTACCTACTTTTATTTTAAATATTGTATATTACAAATGTAATAAAATAAATATATTGCAATATATACTTTTAGGATTTTCCCCTTAACAGCCAGATATAATTGAAATATGAAAGTTGCAAGCTCTTTGAAGAGGACCTTTACTTTCTTCCTATATCCATTGAACAAAACATGATTTAGAGACTTTCTTACCAGATTGTTCCTCCACAGTTTTCACATCTGTAACATGTTTCTCTAAAGGCGTTGGATACTAGAAAAAAAAAATGAAAATAATAAAATACAAGGGAGGAATAGGCTGATAATTTATCACCAGTGCTGATGTTTAAAACCTACATAAATTCTAAAAGCAGCATTTTTTTGGTTAGTGGATGTTATTTAAGCTGGAATACACATATATAGGCTTTGTACTGACCTGTTAAATGGTTAATATTTTTGGTCCTGAGAATTAAAAAGGCCTGTTAGACAAAACTGCCAAGTTGGTGATCTGTCTCATCTCCACTGCATGTATGCCGTTTTAAGGCCTGGTCCCCACCCTGGGCCCAGTTTGAGACTGGGCAATGAAGCAGCAGCAGTAGACTGCACAAGGACATAACTCAAGAGTGCTGATACAAAGACAAATTCAGATATTTACACTAGTTGCATTAAGAATACATTTCATAATTTTAAAATTAAGTTTTTTTTTTAATTTCCCAGGTTTTTTGTTATCTGCCTGATGTTTAGTTTTAACATGGTATTAAAATATAATTTGAAAAGAAACATCAACCAATGGGCATCTGTAATATACTGTAACCATCCTAATGTTTTATTTCAAATTAGTTTAGAGAAAGGAGAAGAACAGCAGGTTTTTTTTTGGTAAAAGCAAGAGACATACCCTACTTTGATCTATGTCCTGTAGTTGTAGCTTTCCTTTATACTTTATATTACTTTGCTGTAATATTTATTTTCCAATTACCGTATTTTTTCTTCCCCAAAACTGGGGGGGAAAGTTAGTGCGTCCTATACGACAAATGTGTTATAAAATAATTAAAATAATATACTCACCCGATACCCGATCCTGCGTGTGTCTCTTCTCCTCGCTGGCTGCATGTAGCGTGTGTCTCTTCTCCCCTCTGGCAGCGTGTCTTCTCCTGTCTGTAGTGCAGAGCGAAAGAAGCCGGCACAGCGCCACCTGCTGTTCCCTGTCCTAACTGCCGTACAGTGGAAAAAAAGCACAGAGTGATCAGAAGGGGAATTGGGATAAAATGAGGACAAGGCTTTCTATTTACCTCTAGTTATTCAGGGGTTTTATGTACCCCTGTACTCATTCCCCAGGGTGGGGTGGTGGAGATCTGGGAGTCTCCTTATTAAAGGGGGCTTCCAGATTCCAAAGTCCTGTTAAAAACGCTTTTAAAAGCCCCCATTGTTTTGAATAGAAACTTTCATAAAAAGCCTAAAAACATTAGTAAAACCCGCCATTGAGTTCAATTGGGAGCGTTTGCAAGCGTTTTCCCGCATTTACCCTGCGTTTTAATTATTTAAATGCTGCAAGCAATGTTTAAGATAAAGCTCATAAACCTGAAAGAAATGTCCTGGTGTAGATTACCCCACTGGAATGCATGGGGACTTCAAACATGGGCTTTAAAAGCCTCAGATTAAACGCTGGGGAAACAGTCCATGTAGACTGAGCCTAAATTATAAAAGACAACATTGTACCCCAACTAAACATTGTTTATTTTTATTTACTAAATCTAACAACAAAACAACAAACTAATACTAAAAAACAAAAAGCAAGGGGGGAAGGGGGGTTACCCGGAACAATCTTGCGTTATTGTAATATTATGATGAACGCTGACCTAGATAGTATTCACACAAAATATAAATTAGGCAGACATTTGGAATGCCCGCCAGGGTTCCCATATAGTAGAGAATTTTTCTTGGGTGTCATTCAGAGCACTGGAAAGCCTTTCATTGAGAAATGTGATATCTACTCATTTTGAGACTTAATAAAATGGCAGAGCTTGGGTTTTGCAATTTTTTGAGATCGTTTGTTGTCCACCATAAGAATAAAAACACATAGCTGAAATTGAGCATTAGTTAGATTTAAGGTTTAAATTGTATTAAGGCTTAAGAAACAAAGTACTCAATAATCAAAATATCCTACCCTAGAATCTTATGACTGAAGGGAGGGTCCACCAATTATGGAGTTCTGTGCCCAGCTCTCTTGACATCATCGGAAACACAACTTTGATATTGTCGGGGATAAAGGTCTCAGTCTGGTTGGTACCATATACCATCTAAATGTAATGCGCCTGGGCACACAAACCACAACCAACTCCACCAGTATTGGACCCCTCAAACCTATTTATCAATGAATTTTCAGCCATCGAGAATACGCTGGCGTATTCTCCCAGCGCTTATCAACTGAAATGATTGGGCACTTCGAGGTGCGCTTCTCCAGCAGCTTGACACTAGTGAGCTTGCATTAAAAGTCAATCTTTCCCTAAAAAATCATTCTTTCAAATGGCACACATCTGCCAGTTAGCCCTAAATAAAAATGTATGATGTGTTCAAATTTTTCAAACATTTATATTACCTTAGAAATAAGCATATTTTTAAATGTCCTAATATTTTCAGGTTCGCAAAGAGTTAACTGTTTACATAAGCGCATACCTAAACGCTTATGATGCCTGACCTGAGGATCCATCTGGTGATAAATTCCTGAGTACTCTGGCAGTCAAGACCTCGCTTTTGCCAGCAGACCTGATCATCCACCCAAAATTATATATATATCAGTGCTCAACCCAGACATTTTTTTAAGCTGGGTGGGAAGAAATTGTAGGCGGGTGGTAGCCCCTGTATTGTGACCAAACTCTTTGATAACCA
>NC_092859.1:66880183-66894343 GCF_032062135.1 Pyxicephalus adspersus
TTTTTTTTTTTTTTTTTTTTTACAGGTTATACAATGAAAGGATGATTCCCATGGCTGCATTCGTATCATGAGCACAGCTGTGGGACTACTGACAGTGTGGCATTCCCAGGCACTAGGGGTAAATGAGGACAAGGCTCCCCATTCACCTCTTTGCTGGCCACTCATTCGGGTAAGTTTTTCTTTTTATGTATATGTTTGTTTTGTGCACTCATCTATGTACATACATACATAAAAGGAATCCACCTTTATGTGCTTCCACTACCAAGCTGAAGTAAGTAAATATATAGTGGGCCTAAGGTCTAAAATGGCATTCAAATCTGCATAAACACCATGAAAGGCTCTAAAAGCAAGAAAAGATGTTTGGCACAAAGTGTATTTGTCCCTGGAAGTTGTATATACTAGTACTATTTGAATTGTGTAAACACCTAAATAATGCATACAATCCAGTATTTAATGAGCAAACTTAGGTGTGTGAGAATGAGTTTGGGACTGAGCTGGACAGCCAATTGACAACCTGTTTGGACAGCAAGTGGAGGTGTGCTTATATACAAAAGAGGCCAAGATCAGGCAGCACAGCACAAGGAGAACAAACCTATAATACTACTACAAGTAAACAGAGGAGTTCTTTAGAACAGTGGCAGAATATCAACATGAGTGAAGTATGTTAAAGGAAAACTTCAGCTTTTCCAGAAAATGTCAGACTATTAAAAAAAATAATAAAAGAAATAAAAACGATGACAACTTATTCATAAAAGGGATATGTACATATTACATTCAAATAACAATATGAATGTAAAAATGAAAATGCATATGTATTTATATACATTTAAATGTAATTTGACATGCACACAAGTGAAATCACTAAATGTTCCTTGATACATTATATTATTACATACGTATTATACCATCTTTGGCAACAATAATTAATAAAAACTGATGTCATTGTGATTGTGATACTGATGTCATTGTGGTCGTTTGTTCTCTGTCGTTCATGGATCCACCAGGACAATTCCATGAGCGACATTGGACAGCCTCTTTACACATGTCAGATTCTCATCTGAGACGAGCCCTATGGCTCGTATTAGCGGAGAATCATCTGATGTGTGTACATAATGTAAGAGAATCGTGTCACCTAGGAGAGCTTCATGCAGATAAAAGACCTTTAAAAGACTGTCAAAGCAAGGGGTGTTGACAGCATAACATGACAAAAAAGGTTTGTTCAAAAACAGTTTGGACCTCCACAGGGTATTATTGTTATTCATAATAATAAACAGGATTTATATAGCACCAAAATATTACCCAGCGCTGTACATTAAATAGGGGTTGCAAATGACAGACGAATACAGACAGTGAAACAGGAGGGGAGGACCCTACCCCGAAGAGCTTACAATCTAGGGTATGTCTGCACTGAGCTCCCAGAGAGACAGGTTAGCTGTCATCACATTTCTGCTCTGACAGGGAGAGAATACAACTAAATACTATACATGTGAAGAAAAAGATAAACTGTTTAAACAGCTTAAGAGGAGGTATTCTGATCTTTGCAAATGTCCAAACACATTAGAGTTTAAAAAATTATTATATTTTAGAAGATCCACACCCATTAGTATCTTTGCTGAACATTGTTCTCTCAATGAAAATTACACAGTACCAATTTAAAGCATCTCAAACATTGTTTCATCCCAGCAGTTAAATTAAAAGCATCTTCTTACAATGTTTGCTCAGCTGTTTTGAAAGTACCTCTGCCTTTGGGCATACACTGAGCTGAATAATCGAACACTTCTATAAAGTAACTGATTGCAGCCTGATTGTGAATACAGGGCAAGCAATACCACGAGTACCTGTTACATTGCTGGAAGTGATAGGAGTCAATAATAGTATCTTCACATAATATTTAGTATTTAGTTAACCTGATGATCAATGTTACAAAAAAAATATAGGCTATGCATGCATTGTTAGTACTAGCAATATGAAAATCATGACACTATTTGTATGTTCATGAACGTGTCTGCTAGTTTAAATCTATTATACTTTTGTGTAAATGTGTACCAAACCCCAAGAATTGAACTTTACATTTGATTAGATTAGCAATGAAAAGTAAAACTCCTTTAAAACAACCAGCACACAGGAAAAAAAAAACAAAAAAACAGTATGTTGGACAAACTGACAAATTAAAAGAAATCTAAAACTATGGATTTGCTAACACATGCCCATAAATTTTTTATGGAAACATCCACTGTTGAAACATTACAGGGAAGTTCAAAACAATGCTCTGAAAGGAACCTCTTTTTGGGGTGTAAAGAAAATTGATAAAACAGATTTGAGAGAAAGGAACTTTGTGGAAAGAATTTCAAGAGCTGAAAGTAAATGATTTTTAATATAAGCATCTAAAATGATCATATTGAGCGGTTTGTCAGCTTATAATCTACCTATTATTTTTACTATGTTACCATTAAATACTTCTGATGAGTTGAAGAAAGTAATTGTTTTTTTTAATATCATAATTCTATTAAAACTGTGCCTACGAGTTGTCATTTATTCAGTGCTGATCGACTAAAAGATTAAGGGGTAAAAAAACATTGGCTGAAGTATAAGAAGAAAGACAAAGACCCCAGTCACATGGTCAAAACTCACTCATAGATACTTTGAGTAATGGTGGTGTTACCAGAAGTTTTTCTATCATCCACAGAATTTGAACATTGGCTAGGTTTGCACTTCTAAATTTATTGAGATATACACATGGTCAAACAGCATATTTAACCTCCTGGGCGTTTACCCCGAGCCTGGTTCGGGGTGGAAAAACTTGCTACAATCGTTTACCCCAAACCAGGTTTGGGGTAGCTAAAAATATAAACAAGCGTTACAGTGCAATCCGATTGTTATACAACATTGTATGACAATCAGATTACAACTGAAAAAAAATACTTACCCTGTCCCCGCAGCTCCTCCGGAGACGTCTTCTCTCTTCTCCCAGCGTGTGGAGATCGTCACTGCACACGCTGTCTTCTCCCAGCGTGTGCAGTGACGATCTCCGGGGTTTCCCGGTGACGTCGCTGCAAGCGTCGGTGCTGGTGGGAGGCGGGGCGGGAAATTTAAATAACTTTGTATTGAACCGAATACAAAAAAGCTGTATTGAGTCCAATACAAAGAAATCTTTATATAATTGTATTATATATATAATATATAATATATATATGTTACTGTACAGTTAAATTACATTATACACTATTTTTTTTTAAAGTTTTTTTTTTTATAATGTTTAATTAAAAAACTTTTTTTAAAGTTTATTATTAAATTTATTAAATTTTGTACATATTTCGGTGAGTTATGCCTAAGAATTATAGCCTACAATCTAAAATAAATCTCCAAAAATGTAATGCTTTTTGCATGGAAGTACGGAAAGAATTGGAACTCCCGGCGTTCGCGTACGCGTCAATCTGCGATTCCTGATGATGTCAGTGCATACACCCGTCGACGTATGTGGTGCATACGCTCGTCGAGGTATGTGATGTTGGACTCTGTTTTAAAATTTACCACACTAGGGAGGTGTTTTAGAAAAATATAGTATTTTTTGTGTATTTATGCATTCTTGTTTATGCTGATTTTTGTGTTTCTTTATTTAATTTTATTGTTAAAGTAAATTTTTTTTTTACATGATTGTGTGTTTCAAACTTTGTTATATTCAGGATATTTACTAGACCCTTGTTCGGACATATATCTGTAAGTTGAAGGTCTTCAATTTAAAAAAAAAAAAAATCATGAAAAACAGTGTACCGCTTTTGGTACAGAAATCCAGACATCAGTGAAACGCCCAGGTGGTTAAAAAGAAGGATGTTTTCCTATCTTTTTTTATAGTCCATGTCCCTTCTGCAATAAAACTTGCCTGCCTGTTCACAAGCATTTCTTCTATGAACACTAGGCGGCACAAATCTATGCTTGATCTTCCAGCATCCTCTTGTCTGCCGGGAGAGAATGAACTATCATGTGTATGTGGAGGAAAAGTGAGTTGAGTATAGCAGTGCCAAAGAGAACAGGTGACTGTAAGATTAAAAAAAGTGATAGAGCGAGCAAGTATATTTTATTGCAGAAGGGATATAACTTGTTCCCTCCTGCAATAAAGAACCTGCCTGTTTACATTTTTTTCAAATTTACATTGAGTTCAGATTTCATTCATCAACATCCCTCCTTCACAAAAAAACTAATCCCTAATAATAGGCAGACTCTTCAAAAACTCCCAGTGGAGAAATACAGCAAAGTCTTGTCCCTTGCTGCAGATTGTAGACCTGAAGTGGAACTAAACCCATGTGACTTATCTGTGTTTTATCGCAACACACCACCATCCTTCTTTTCTTCCTCCTTCATACTGTGTTCAGTCATCTTAAATGGCCACACTGGGATGCCAACTGCAACCGCCATCCATGCACACCGGTATTCATTCACACATGGAAAGCCAGAATTCCCCTGGCAACCTGAGCGGACACTGCGCATGCACAGCTCAGCTTTGATTGCAGAAACCCAGAGCAATCAGGCAGCTAGGACACAATATTGCAGAAGGGACATCACCTGTTCCTTTCTGCAATATTTACTTGCTTCATCATGGAAACTTTAAAGTGGAAATAAAGTTCCACTTTAGAGTAACCAGCTTTGTTTAATCTCATCTCTCCTACTGTAAGCATGTTACTGACAATAACTGTATGTGCAGATCCTAAATGGCTCCAATCTCTATCATTCTGAATGCTGCTGCTGCAATGGATGAGAGGGGGCTGATGAGAAAACAGATTCAGGTACCTATGCTAGTTGTATATAAAAATGTACCTAATTATTATACTGTTTTTTAAATTCCTGGCTGGAGTTTATTTTAGGATAGACAAATCACCTAGAATCATTGGCAAATCCCTATGGTGGAAATTTAACAAATCTTATCATTTACACAAACAAAACAATTCTAAAAACAAAAATTAAAACTTTACAATAGCAGAAATATCTTGGTATGTGCTAAATGATACAAGACCATACTTTTTAAAAAGAAGCTCATGAGGCTGTGGTAATATACAGGATAACATATATATCTTTGCCATATCATAGAGGCTCATTAAACCTAAGGTTTTCATTTTGTTTTAGGCTGTTTTTTTTACATTAATGATTGTTAGAGATGAAATATGTTTGTAGCTATTGTATAAATATATACACATTTTGAAAACCTTGTATTTTTAAATATTTAATGTACTGCTTTTACAATTAGTGAAAAGCATTACACATCATGTAAAGACAAACCAATTTGACCAATGGTGCTGAGGCAATTGACTTGCATTGATGTGGTGCCAGCACATCAAATGCTGAGATTGTATCAAAATTAACCTCCCAATACAAGACATGACAAACAAGTGTTCTGTTGTTGAGAAGGTATTGACATACAGCAAGAGTGGCTCAGCATAAGAAGCTGGGATACCCAGCACACCCCGGCTTCCCCTGCAGCTGCCAGGACTGAATGAACCCAAGCACGCCTGCATGGGAGTTACCTCATCCTGGCCTAACAGCAAGATGACCAAAGATCAAAACCAAGATGGCATCTGTGCCACAGAGAGGACATCACCTGTCTCCTCTGCAATAAAGGACCTGCACCATCTCAATTATTTTAATTTTTTAGTTTAGTTCTGCTTTAAATGACTGAAAAACCTAACTACCTTATCCAAAAAATGTAATTGTAGAAACTAGCAGCAGAGACAGCAAAAATACTAGCAAGAAAGCCAGACAGCATTTTTGGAGGTAGCTCTTTATGTTGCACTCAAGAGTTTTTTTTTTTTTGTTATCTGGCCCTGAAGAAATCCTATGAACAATTCCTATTTCTCTGTGTACAACATAAAATAATGTGCTGTCCACCTATACTGTATTATTCCTATATCTCTGTATTTTAACCTATGAATATATTCTGTAAAAAGAATAAACCTGTTACTTTTGTTTAAAGCTCAAGCTGGTTGAAAATCAGTGGAAAGATCAGCAAGCAAAGAAAAACTGCCTTCAATTTGCAAACCAAACATGAATAGGTTTATTCAGATCATATTTATATGCAAAAACACTCAATAAAAGCTGAAAATTTCAAGCATTGTTCACGGGTTTCTAAATACTTTTAAAGATTTACTTCTAGCTCTAATTTCTAATCACGCTTACAATGGATATACTGTCACCCAATGGCAATGAAGAAAATAGCACATTTCTGTCTAGAAAGTCAGGTGGGGACAGCATGAACGCATCAGCTGTTGCAGCAGACAACAGAAGGTACAAGTAGAATTGTTAAATTTCTTCTATTCCTCTCGCAGAATGTACCAATCTTGATTAGGTATGACTGGAATGCGGTCTTTTCAGTGAGTATAACTACAGGAGTGTACCTGCACCAGACCTATAATTTTAATAAGGGGCTTTGTATCTACTGATTTCAAGACAGCAACTATAATAATCTTTTACATGTGTGTTTAATATGTTTTAGGTGGTGAAACATAGCTCTCCTTTAAAATTTAAAGGAGGCAATGTGAGGTAGCACTGGAAAGAAAAAGTCATACTTTTACACTCTGTTCAGGAATGAATTTTATGCTCTAGGGTTATTATTATTTTTAATAAACTGTATAGGGGTTGCAAATGACAGACATAAACAACACAGGAGGAGGAAAGGACCCTACCTGACCCTTCCTTAGCAATGCCAGCCTAGAAACCATCCAGACACATGGAGTGCAATGTGCTGAACTTGTACAAAGCTTGCTACCCTGTATTCCAAATACCACAGATCTACAGTTCCAACCACCTTCCAAGGGAGGGAGGGGGGGTGTTTGTTTAGCCCAAAATGCACTTAATAACAATCATCAATTCTTAGGATCCTTTATCTACAACCTCCCCACCCACTTCTACAACTATTGTGTAAATAAAACTTAAAACCAAAAAATATAAATAACTATCAGTATTTGGTGCCGTTTTTTTTGTTTTGTTTGCCTAACATTTTCAACAAGTACAGAAAATAATTGTTACCCTTGCTAGAATTGAAGTGTCCTTGTAAGATAAAAGAAACTACACACATGCCTATCTTTCTTGTGTAGTCCCAACAATCCATCACATAATGAAGATGAACAAAGGGAGACATGGTTGAAGTCAAGCTTGAGGTTCCGCCTACAGAAGTATAGGAAGTAAGCTGCAATAAATTACATTTGTGTTTTACAGTACATTTTTTTGGCAGCTGTGAGTACAGTAAAATTTTCCTTTCCTTTAGAAGCAAAAAAAAAAAAAATCAACAAAGTCACTTTGTTTAGTAAGGGCAATGAGTGGTTGGAGTACCTGTCGTTTATTAAAAAAATGTTTATACCCAACAATACCACTATGTCCCTACTCAGTGAGGTAAATTACGCTCACTTCTTGTTCAGTCATCAGGATGTGAAGTGAGGGAAGACAAGAAGAGAAGAATGAGACTATAGCAACCAGAGCTGTGGAGTCGATAGATAAATCCTTCAAATCCAACTCTCAAACTCCTCAGTTTCTGGTACCCCCAACTCTTCTGTATTTACAGGATTTCTCATTTTATCTTCACACTTTTGCAACCAAACTTCCCCCCAAAATTTGAACCCCCTAATTTTTCATAAATCAATAAATTTATTATAAAATTAAATATGGCACAATATTGTTACCATAAAAGTTTTTCTCAAGAAACATTTTTAAAATATATGAAAATAAATTGATGATTTGTCAATTATTATGTTTTTTACTTTATATCATTTTAAAATTAAATATCTTTATTTCAGGGATTTATACTAAGTTTTAGGATAACAATATTATTCATCTTTTTATCTATCTATTTAAATTCAAAGTTGGATGAAGCCCATAAGGAGGAGTTATGCAACGTAATGTCCGAGAACTGTGGAATAAGCCTCAGGGAAATGGAGGATAATTTAGTTGCCAAATTTGGAATTATTGTATCTATTTCAACAATAGATAGATGCATTGATAAATTCCAATAGTCATTAAAAACTTCTTTAAATCCTGCAAGGCACAATGATTCCCATTCTCCTCAAGAAAGGCTTAGCTATGCTAACAAAATCCTTGATCTCACTGCTAAAGAAGATGGAAAAAACATTTACTTTCTTCAGCCATTCAGCCTTCAGGCCATTTCAAACGGGAAGGTGGCTGTGCTACATGTACCCTCTGATCTTCCAATGTTTTGTACAACACTTCAAATCCCAGAAATGACAACACCTGAATGGCATCAGGATTTCCAACTGGCTGGGACTATGGATATGGACACCTCATCCTCTCCTGTTGAAAGCCCCAGACCTAAACCTAGTAAGGTGCCAGAGAGGTCCCTAGGTTCACCGCACAGGGCCACGCTAAGGAAGAGAACTGATTCAGAAACATCATCAGATAGCCACTGAACAGGTCTAGTTGCGCATGTTTGGGTCTGAAAAAATAGCCATGCCTGGACTGTCCGCTATTTCCGGAATTGCAAGTTACTCCTTGGACAGGTTTATTATATTCTTTCTTTTTGATGCTGCTTATATAATGTTTCACCTGAAGCTACCAATTGGTTTATGTATGTTTATACTTACAGAATGCTTGCTTATTGTATAAGGTTTAAAATGCCATACTCACTCCCCCACCTAGTGGAGATGAGATTATTGAGTCTCTTTACCAACAAATTATTATCATTTAGTTTTTTTCCTGCCTGACAGGTCACAAATTTGGTAAATTCCTGGCTGTCCCCCAACCCTGGTGGTGTCTATAAATTAGATATAGCACACCAAACTCCTGAAGTCCCGAGACACATTGTAGTGTCTGGGCCTCGTGTGTATATTCCTTACTCCAATCCTTTTTCTCCCCCCCCACTACGTTATATAGGGGTAGGGGTACTGTTTGACATAACCTTGGCACATGGTTTCTCGCAAATTCCAATGTACATGCTCAAATGTGAAGAGGTCTATGATATTAAGCAAATTTAAGAAAGCGGGCGCTTCTGTCGTTTTCCTGCAGGAAACGCATTTTAAAAAAGACAAAAAACATAAAATGACAAATTCTTATTTTACTCAGGCGATTCATGCCTCAAACTCACTATCCAAAAAAAGGAGTGTCAATTCTGTTGAATAAGAACTCAGGTTTTCGTCTTAATGACACCCAGGTTGACCCTGAGGGTAGATACATTTTTCTCTCAGAGTTTATGGAGAATAAAGAAATTACTTTGGTAAATGTACTTGTTCAAATACCAGGCAACTGACATTTCTCCAAATGATAGTGTCTGCTTTACATGAGTTTGCTAAAGGCATTGTGGTTATGGGAGGGGTTTTTTATATACCCCCTAACCCGAGACTGGACTGGATACCTCCAATGGCAAATCCTCAGTTCCCTATAAGTGCTTAGGAAAATGAAGCAATTACTACTGTCCTTGCAGCTTGTAGATGTGGGGAGGTCCCTCTGTCCTTCAGAACGTGATTACACATTCTATTCCACAGAGCATCAAAAGTACTCTAGAATTGATTACTTTTTCCTTTCACAGACAGATTTATTCAGGATCAATTCGGTAAAGATAGGTATCAAATCATATTCTGACCATGTCCCTAGGTCCATAGGTTAAACCCTACACTTCTTACCAGTTTTAAAAAGAAGAAGAATAGAGGAGCGTTTAGATTCCTATTTTCGGGATAATGCCTCACCTATGTCTACTCTGACAGTTTGGGAAGCCCACAAATAATTCCTCAGAGGGGAACTGATAAGAATAGGATCCCAGAAAAAGAGGAAGGAGGATAAGAGGTTGTCTACTTTAATGCAAAAGGTTGCTGATCTTGAAAGTGTCCATAAGCAATCACTGCAACCGCAGACAGAACAAGAATTACTAGCTAGATTGGACCTCAAGGTCTTGATAGATGAAAAGGCAAAGAGGATTATTTTTTTCTAAGTCTAAACTTTATTATGAGGAAAGCAAAAGCGGTAGATTTTTGGCAAGGGCAGTGCGTGAACATTAGGCAGTCTCCCATATTTACGAGTTATCACCCAGTGGCCAGACCACACACTGTGCTAGGACGATGGCAGAGTGTTCCCATGACTAATATTACCACGCATCATTATACAATTTGCCTGAAAGCAAAGGAAATTTGCAAAATGTCTCTAGAATGGAAATGTTACAATCCTACCTCACACAGAGTAAACTTCCTGTGCTATCAGAAGCTGAGGTTGATAGTTTTGAGGAGCCATTTACCACAGAGGAATTACAAATGGGCATATCCCAGCTTAAAGCAGGCAAAAGCCTGGGGCCTGGCTTTAAGGCTCTCTACTACAAAACATTTGCATCTATACTGATCCCTCATTTGTTGCTGGCCCTGAATAGTCTGGCCAAAGGCCCCCCCGGTTTCTAATTCCTGGACAGAAGCACGTATTACTGTACTTCCCAAACTGGGTAAAGATGCTAGGTATTGTACAAATTACAGACCAATATCCCTTTTAAATGTGGACATTAGGTTATTAGCTAAATTGATAGTAGTAAGGTTGTAGCCTCTGTTTCCAACTTGATTGAGTTAGACCAAGTGGGTATCCTTCTGGGCAGAGAAGCCTGGGACAATACCACCAAAGTCATGAATCTGCTATTCTGGGCATGATCTGAGAATGTACAAAGTATGCTGTTATCCACTGACGCTGAAAAAGCGTTCAATAGGGTGGCCTGGGACTACATGTTTGAAGTACTGCAATACATAGGTTTTAAGGGACACATGCTTTCTTGGTTGCCATCCCTGTACTATTCCCCAAGGGCCAAAATCAGATTAAATAAATTTTTATCGCAAGCAATCACGATTGGTAACGGAACGCCGCAAGGGTGCCCATTATCACCCTTACTGTTCATTTTGACATTGGAACTATTTATTAGAACAATAAATGCAAATAAGAACATTAGGGGGTTTGCAGAAGGAGACAGGGAATACAAAGCAGCAGCATATGCTGATGACCTGATGTTTTTCCTAGCACACCCACAAACATCGTTGCCGAATTTGCTCCAGGAGCTGGATGGATTCCGGCATATCTCTAACTTCAAAGTGAACTACAATAAATCTGCTGCTTTAAATATTGATTTGCCCCAGCAAACAATATCTGGCATAAAACAAATTTCTTCCTTTACTTGGGAACAACATAGCCTCCAATACCTTGGCATTCAGATCCCCAGACACACGGCAGAATTCTTTGAAAAAAGCTATATACCATTAATGAAAACTATCAGGGATAATTTGCAATCCTGGAAAGGCAAAGTTTTCTCTTGGCTCGGCAGGGCAGCCATTATAAAAATGAATGTGCTTCCCTGCCTTCTGTATATTTTCCGGACAACATGATCAAAGTTCTAATTTCTTTTTTCCACAAATTACAAGCAATGCTTTTTTGATGGTTAGGTAGATATCCAAGGATCCGGTACTCCATTGTGACTAAAGCAAAAAAACAGGGAGGCATGGGGTTCCCTAACCTATTGCAGTACTACCAGGCAGTTGGTCTTGCCAGAATTTTGGATTGGTGCAGTCATGCTGACAAAAAGGACGGGGTGCAGTTGGAAAATACAATTAGTGGGGTGTCCTTAAACACAGCCCCTTGGTTGGAACCACATTGTCTACCTTTGACTGCCAAATCTCACCCCACTGTGGGGCCACACTGATGATTTTCAAGAAATTATTGGATAAAAAGGAAGTGACTGTTGTACCGGGTTCTCCTGACTGCTTTAGTTTGCAATTCTGATTTTAAGCCAGGTTTAGACAGTGGTTTATCGGAAAGCATGGGCACTAGAGTCACAACCAAATATTGTGAATTTCCTCAGAAATGGCAAACTGTTGGATAGATCAGATTTGCAGGGACAAGGACAGGAGTTCCCTTGGTGGGCATACCTACAAATTAAGCATTGTATTAATGCTTTGGAAACTAAGTCTAAATTGTCTGCAAACCCACGCTTTTTGAACAATATTGAGGCTGCCAACTTCTTTGATGTATGCCTATTTGAATCAAATCTGCCCCAGATAGTTCCCAAAGATTTAAACAATTTACAGATGAACAATGGGAAAGGGCCTGCTTCTTAGCACATAAGTGTTCTAGTAGCACTAGACTGCAGGAAAATGCAAATAAAATCCTCACACATTGGTATCAGACTCCGGGCAAGATTAACAAAATCGCGCCTCAAAAGTCCAATCTCTGCTGGGGCTGCAGATCGGACAGTAAAGGGGTAGAAAGTAGATTTTCCAGTGCTTTTACTTGTGTCCACTGGCTTTCAGTTAATAAAACATTTTCATTTTCCAGTTCTTCAAGAAAGTCTTTTAGTTCAAGCAAAAGCTTTACCATCAAATAAGTGCTTCAGCAGCGTCTTGTTTGATCCAAAATGGCTCCTTTTCCTGCATGTCTTTTTAAAATGGCATCTGTTTTAGGAGCCCTGGCTGCAACAGTTACTTGCCTCAATTTGCTAATAAGAGTAGCTGCATGACGATCTTTCAATCCATTTCTTATTGCAAGTTGCAAAGTATAAACAGCACAACGCATATGTTGAATAGTATGCGCTTAGATACTTCTTCAACAATGTTATCCAAAACGTCATTATTCTTTTCGCTTTCACTTTCTCCAAAACTTGCAGAACTGTCTTCTTTTAATATCTGTCTCTCACTTTCTTCATCTACTTTATTAATTTTCCCAATTGTGCTCAATACATTAGAAGCATTATCTGTCACAATACATAGAATCTGTTCCTTTTTCATTTCAAAATCTTCTAGGAACATCCTCCACTAATTTCTGAAGATAGTCACTGGTGTGATGTGCCTGGGTGTCCTTTACTCCCAAGGTTCGCTTTAATGTTTTAATATTTTCATCAACAAATCTAACATTAATAGCAAAATAATTGACTCGGTGACGTGTGCATGCATCCATTTTTATGAACACAAAATGTCCCTTCAGACCCTTTTGGTAGTTCTTCCTTTTTACATTTGGCCTCTTCAATTTATGTTTCTTTATACTTTCTCTTTCCAGAGAAACACCAACGTTTTTTAGCCATTTCTCCATTTAGACCTAAAAAGGCTGGCTGTGAAAAGAAGGATAGTGGTACACTATTCTTTACTACCATTTCAATAATGTGGTTTTTAGATTTTTCTGGCGTCATTGTTATGGTTATGGTAACTTGGTAAAGAATCTTCTTAGTTGTGTTTGGTCTGCAGTAGATTTCTGAACATGATTTACCCCAGAAGTAGATGGAATATTTTCATTGATATCTTTCTCATTCACAACTTCTAACACCTTAGGATGAAAACGCTGCAAGTGTCTTTTCAAATTTGATGCTCTTGTAGGTGCATTTTTGTTAGACCCACTGAAACTGCTAATTTTTGCATCACAGTGATTTTTACCATCATCTTCAAGAATACATTGGCACACATAATGTTTCCCATCACTTGATAGTGTAAAGTGCTCATAAACAGCAGACTTTATCGTGTTTGTTGACACACTTTTTGCCATTGTGAAAAAAATATGTTTATACTAACTAGCATATTCTTTGATTTAAATACAAACATACACACAGTCCTGCACTATTGCAAACACATGCATACTACATGGCAGTATACACACAAAGTAACTAAAGCCCTGCACTAAACTTAGACATAATTTGTCCTATACAGAAAAACATGCACAAACATATATACTATATACACACACACACACACACACACAAACAAACAAACACATAGCCCTACATTTTACTCAGAAACAAACACACAATATGCACTATACACAAACATTCTTTCATTCCTGCACCATACACACAAACATACACAAAGCCCTTCAGTTTTATCCAGAAACATGCCACAGCCTTCCATCATAGTACATGCCATAGCAGCCATGCAGTTTTAAAATAAACATGAACACTTACAGTTGAATCCAAAAAGCTGTTCATCCAAGTTCTTCAAAGCTCTTTTAGCAGACAGAGAAGTTGAGCAGACCCTGCTGCCTTTATCTTTTGTTTGCTGATCTTCTGCTGAAGACAGGGCAGTGGGAGGCTCCAGGGCCAGGGGGGCCACTTAACTAACTTCCTAGTATTAGGTGGTGTGCAAAATGATGTTAAAGTTCTGCTCTGGATGGGAGCATATATGGAGAGTACAGACAGGACACCGTTCTGAACACACACACACACACACA